>NC_052490.1:29528618-29788160 GCF_009730915.1 Dioscorea cayenensis subsp. rotundata | reverse complement strand
TTTTATTTTTATTTAGAACAAATATAGGAAATGCTAATACATCTAAATTTGAATTTTAATTTAAATTGAAACTCAAAAGTCTACTAAATATTCCTGACTAATATTGACACAAAAATTTTAAAAATAAAAACACGCTAATATTAAAACGATTATAAATGAATGTGATAAGAAACCAATCCTCAATTCTTTGAATTGGGAGTGTATTTGAATCCCTCAGCCTTTGACTCCTGAGATCTGAGAGAGAAGCAAAATACCATTGCCATATTTAAAACTTATGAGAGACAAGCTAATATTAGCGAATCACCGATTGATGAGAGACTAAATATCTTATGTGTCGCACTATGCAAACTATAAGTCACAAACAAAGTTATCCAACCCAAGTCTCTGCTACAGAGACCATTAATCATAATAAAAATTATCTGTCAAAAGTTAAAGTCCATTGACTCAAATAGATATACTTAACTATTTTCACCAATATCTAAATTTCGATTTAGTGTTAATGACTTTAGTCCGAGGCGATCTCATAAATAGTAATTTTACTAGAAGAATTTCATACTCATATCTCAAGTTTGAAGTTCACAATAGAGACAATTTAGAAAAGAAAGAGAAAACCTTAATGTTCGCAGACCTATATATAAAAAACCACTTATTACAAATAAGTGCAAATTAATAAAGTAGTTTTTTTTTAATTAGTGATTAAGAACCATGAGAAGCTGAGTATATAAATTTCTTTTGTTTCTCTTGTTTATTTGTTTGGATTTTCTTTTCTTTAGACGCATGAGGTTGTGGCAGTGAACACAAGTTCTAGTTGTTCTTATTACTGTTGATCAATCTGGAAAAAGGTGATTTTCAAAGAATTCAAGATGCAATTGATGCTGTGCCTTCACAAAATTCAGAGCAAATCTTTGTTTATTTTAACGAAGCCCTGGAATTTACAAGTAACAACCTTTTTCTCTCTTTTCCTATAGTGTATTAGAATACTAATAATTTTACATAAGTTAATGTAAAAATATATAAATTTAAATATATATCATAGGTTTTTAATCTATTAACTCATAGTTTTGGGTTGAATTGAAGTTATAATATATGTTTTGATAGCTCAATCAACCTATTGTTAGCATCACTGTTCTTGATTTTCATATTTATGATTGTATTATATGTTGTAAGTCATTAACTTTGATATAAATTATATATATTTATATATATATATATATAGTCCCAGTAATTGTTATTATTTTGTGCTTCATACTTTTAAGTAAAGTTTTGTCTTAATGGTACCAACACAAGAAAAATTGATGTAGCAAATAGTTTTAAAATACAAATCAGAAGTTATCATTACTTTCAATATAAAATGTCATCTAGTTATAGAACATTAAAAATTTTAGCAAAAGATATAATTTTCTTAATTTGTGTCACTTCTAACAATATTAAAAACAAACAAGGTATACTCAATCGTCACTCATGTATTTTAAAATTTTAAAATTTTTTAAAACAAACAGACAAACATCTGTCTATGTGTTTCAGTTTTTTTCTAAATTATTTTTAATATATATGGCAAATTTTCTATTTGTTAAATAAGGAATTATCTTGTAGTTTTGAGTACATATTTTTAAGGAGTAAAAGTCGCATGCTTGTGTATATGGTGCGTTGGAAGCACACAATACAGAAGTGTAATTTCCTTAATTAATATACCTTTAGTTTTATTTTTGATATTATAATTTTAGATTTTTTTAATATATATATATATACATATAATTTGAACAGGGAACAAGTAGTAGTGCCTGAGGACAAGCCATGGATAACAATGAGTGGCACAAATGAAACAACCACAATAATTACTTGGAGTGGACCTTGGCACACACTTCAGAATACCACAGTTTCAATTTTGGCTTCTGATTTTGTTGGAAGAAATCTCACTATTCAGGTTATTTATTTCCTTTTATATATTGAAATGCAATAAAATAAGCATATTAATCTTGTTATAATAACCTAGTAGTTAAATTAGGGTAAAAATCATGAGAGCTCACAAAACTATATTCATATTTCACTTTGGATATCAAACTTCAATTTGTATCTTTTTGATCAATCTACTTCGATTTGATTTCAACGAGAGGATACTTGAGGGATTCCAGTGAGAAATGTCAGATGTGGATACCAGATAAGTCATGTGGAGAACATTTGACACGTCATATGCTGATGTGGACTAGCCTTATCTATCTAAGTGCTATTAAATTTTATGTTAACATGACTATTAGGGTGACGTGATTAGTCCACATCAACAAATGACGTGTCCAAATACCTCCACGTGGTTTATCCAATGTCTGCATAAGACATTTCTCACTAAAATCCATCGGGTATCTTTCTGTTAAAATCAAATTGAAGTGAGATAACAAAAAAAGATATAAATTGAAATTTGATACCCAAATTGAAATATGAGCATAGCTTGGTTATCTATCAAGATTTTTACACAGTTAAATTACTTGACTTCCATATAACAGATTAAATATTCAACTCTATATGGTTAAAATATAATAATATATATATATATATATATATATATAGAATGGCTTAACACATTGTTAAAACTAAAATAAAAAATAAAAATAAAAATTTAAAAATTTGAGTGTGAGGTTATGATTTATTATTTGAACTTGGAACATGCATTTTCATTTTTGCTGAAAATAATTATCTTTCTTTACAGTTGTGATGTTAATCAATAGTTTTTTATAGTTAGAAGTTCTAATTTTTCAAGATAAAAAATTGTATTAAAAATTTACTTTGACATGTATTTTAATAGCATTATTAAATTATGTCAAATATACTTAAACTTATTGAATTGGTAATAAAAAAAAACTTACATTAATCCTCCCTACTCAAGAGAGTTAAAATTTCTTTTGTATTTGTAATGTTTTAAAAGTAAGATGTGTGTCCATTATTTAATTAATTGGCAACATAAAGCTATCATCTTCATAATATTCACTTATTTTTTTATATTATAATGTATTCATTTGCTCTAAGATGGTAGAAAGTTATTGAAATGAATTGGTTTTTTCTGATTCATATTTTCATTTGTTGGAGTGGGAAAGTAACATTTTTCTCACCTCACTATTTTTTTTCTAATTTTGAACTAAATTTAGTTTAGAATTTTCATTGAAGTAGCGCAACATATAAAAACTCATCTCCCTAATTTAATATTCTTTAACTTCTTCTAAATTTTAATATAAACATCAAAACTAGATGAAATGATATTATTTCTAGCATGTGAGAGATGTGTCATTTTCACATACTTGATTTTTTTAATTCATGCCATTTTGAAAGAAATCTAAACCCCTAACATAATCTCATTTTAAAAAAATAAAAAAATATCTACAATTTGAGGAAAAGAAGTTGATTTAAATATGCACTGTTGCAGAATACATATGGTCCAGGCATCCAAGCAGTGGCATTGAGTGTATTTGGTGATAGAGTGGCTTTTTACAATTGTAGAATATTTTCCTATCAAGATACACTTTTTGACACTAGTGGAAGACATTACTACTCAAATTGTTTCATCCAAGGAGCCACAGATTTCATCTATGGAGATGCTCTTTCTCTCTTTCATGTAAGTAGTTGACAAACAAATTAGTTTATTTAAATTTAGTTACTTAACATGATATGAATTATTGTTTTCTAATAATATGTTTTTGACTCTTGTTTAGGAATGTTATATACATTCAATATCAGAGAATGGTGGAGCAATCACAGCACATAAAAGATCATCGGTGGATGAAAATACTGGTTACAGCTTTGTTTCATGTAATATTACAGGAATAAAACCAAATAGCGTAATTCTTGGAAGACCGTGGGGACCTTACTCCAGAATAATATACGCTTACACTTCTATGACTAATGCAATATTACCAGAAGGTTGGAATGACTGGAACAATACAACCCGACAAAGGTAAATAAAATATAAAAGTCAAATTTATATATTTATATGAATATTTATTTAATTAATCGATCCGAGATTGTCGCAGCACTTCATACTATGGAGAGTATATGTGTTACGGTCCTGGTGCAACAAGCTCGAAAAGGGTCAAATGGAGCCACCAACTTACAAGTGATGAAGCCAAACCATTTCTAACAAAGGACATGATCAATGGGGATGAGTGGCTCAGGGCTGTCCCAACTCAATTCAAGAAGCCATCTTTTCCTTTGAAGCCAGAGAAATAATTTTTATTCCTTCCAAAGCTATTAATTTAGACTTTATTTACTTGAATTTTATACAACTATTTTGTATTTTAAAATTTTCAATTTTAATATTTACATATATATACTAAACGGGTTTTGGTCAAGTGGTACTGACTTCTTTACGTCAAGCTTAATTATATATATGTTAAAAGTCTTTTTAATATATAAACCATAGTAAAATCTGAAATAACATATATATGTATATATATATACTATTAGAAAGGTCTATATAAAACTAAGCAGACATGGAAAAGATATAAAAAAAGATATTTAATTATATATATGTTAAAAATCTTTTTAATATATAAACCATATATAGTAAAATCTGAAATAACACATATATATATATATACTATTAGAAAGGTCTATATAAAACTAAGCAGACATGAAAAAGATATAAAAAAAGATATTTAATTATATATATGTTAAAAATCTTTTTAATATATAAACCATAGTAAAATCTGAAATAACATATATATATATATATATATACTATTGGAAAGGTCTATATAAAACTAAGCAGACATGGAAAAGATATAAAAAAAAGATAAAATATCTTTCAGAATCTTACGTATACATAGTGCTCATTTATTTGCCTGTTAGGCTATATATTTCATATTATATCAATCTTGATTTTGCCAAACTATCACTGTAGAAAATGAACCTTTAATAGCAAGAAGAAAAACACAGAAAGGCATCATCTCCCTTCATGTCTAAGAGTATTGTTTGCCAAATTCACCAAATCCACCAACCATTTAAACTAACTATATTTATTTAATTAATAGAACTTTTGCAAATAAGATCTGACACTTTTTAGCTTTATCCATGAAACGACATTTTACTGGCTACCAGCTAAAATAGAATTTATATAACTATTAAGTTCTTAAATTAAATAAAATTATATATATACCATATTGGAATTGATTATCAAGAATAAGATGGTAGTGAAAATAGAGGAGATAAAAATGAATTGACAATAATATAATGTGAATATTAAGATTTTTTTAAAATTTATAAAATTTATTCCATCTCTCTAAAACCTTCTCAAATTAAAAAAAAAAAATTCAATTAATGGTTATTTCATAGTTATAAAATTTGAAAATGACAAAATTCCACATTTCACAATAATATCTAAATTTTATTTTAAAAAATATTATATAAGAATCTTATACTTTTGGTAAAATCCAAGGATTTATGTGTATTTGTATATATAAACCAGGCAGAGGAGGTTGACCTTTTTACAAAGTATTTTTTTTTAAAAAAAATATTTTAACATTTTCAAATTTTATACAACTTAACATTAAAAATTTAACTAGTGGTTTTTTTTTTAAAATTTATTAAGTAAAAATGAATAACATCATATGGTTTCGCTAATTAAAATTTGAGTATAAATATGTTTATATATATATAAGTCATTTCCTTTTCATCAAAATATGGAAAAAACTTTAAAAGTCATATATAAATTTTAATAAATTTATATATCTTAAGAAAATTATAGTTTTACCATTTTTATATTTTATAACTGTGAATAAAATATATCTCACCCAAATAAATGAGAGCGATAGATGAACATCTTATTCTACCAAAAAAACACAACACAGACCAAGACAAATTAAGAAAAGCAGTAGAGGTTAGAAATCCACTGTTCCTTTATCTTGAAGATAAAGCTCCAACAATGCACAGTTTGGCATCACGTAACTCTCCAATCCTCCATTATTCCAAATAACCTTTTATGCATGCACCTTCCCTACATTTCCCCACAGTCTCCATCTCCTTTTGCTTCCAAGCATCCTTTCTAAATTGGCCATCCTCCAAACCTAATCTCCCTTCACCAACTCCTCCTCTAACAAACTCATCACAAAAATATATATATGTTAATGAAACTTCACATTAATCCTCATCAAAATTACAATGGCCTTCACTTTCTCTGGCCATTTCTTAATTTTCAGCATCATTACTCTTGCATTCATTTCATTCCAAACTGAAGCTGCCATCAAGAAGTACCAGTTCAATGTAAGTGATTATCACTTGTTATTGTTTTCAAGCTTCATGCTTCTCGTCTCAGTTCTTCTCTTGGTATCTCAGGTTGTGGTGAAACATGTAAGCAGACTATGCCATGCGAAACCGATTGTTACAATCAATGGGAAGTTCCCCGGGCCGACAATTTATGCCCGAGAAGGCGATAGAGTTATCATCAATGTCACCAACTATGCTCAGTATAACATGTCTATCCACTGGTAATTAAGTTTTATAATGTTGTATTTTACTAATGTTTGAAAAAAAAAAAATATATATATATATATATATATATATATATTAATGATATTAATGATATTAATGAATGAAATGAATATGATAGGCATGGGATAAAGCAATTGAGAAATGGATGGGCAGATGGACCAGCATATATCACACAGTGTCCTATAAAAAGTGGAAGCAGTTACAACTATGACTTCAACATCACAGGCCAGAGAGGGACTTTGTGGTGGCATGCTCACATTCTATGGCTACGTGCAACTGTTCATGGTGCCATAGTTATCATGCCTAAACATGGAGTTCCTTATCCTTTCCCACAACCTGATCAAGAAGCTAAATTAATCTTAGGTGCTAATCCATAATATATATATATATATATATATAATAAACTTTGACTTTATTAGTCTAATTATTATTGTGGTTTTCTTTATGTTTAGGAGAATGGTGGAATGAGGATGTTGAAGTTGTTGAAACTACAGGAAGCAAGCTTGGATTGCCACCTAATATTTCAGATGCTCACACAATCAACGGAAAACCGGGCCCTCTTTTCCCTTGCTCTGACAAACGTAAGCTTATATATAATTAAGACATACACAAGTCAGTTGTTAAGTATGGTAGTTGAACTGTTATTTGTTATTTTTGTACTTTTAGAAAGGTCCTTTTCTAGTGATATCATTTATATATGAAGATATAATTAACACAAAGACTAGTATAATTAATATAATACAGATACATAAAATAACATCACTTTCTCATTGTTGAAGATACTTATGCATTGGAGGTGGAACATGGGAAGACATACCTCCTAAGAATCATCAATGCTGCACTCAACGACGAGCTTTTCTTCGCCATCGCTGGCCACAACATCACCGTAGTGGAAATCGATGCAGTCTACTGCAAACCATTCACAACCGACGCAATCCTCATCACCCCAGGGCAAACCACTAATGTCCTTCTCCATGCTAACCAAGCCCCGGGCCGATACTTCATGGGTGCAAGGCCTTTCATGGATGCTCCGATCATCGTTGATAACAAGACGGCAATCGCAATTCTTCAATATAAGGGTGTCCCTACAACTGTCCTTCCCCTTCTTCCTAACCTCCCTAAACCTAATGACACAACCTTTGCATTAAATTATGCTCAGAAACTAAAGAGTCTCAACGCTCCACAATACCCTGCTAAAGTCCCACTCACCATTGATCGCCATCTTTTTTACACTATTGGATTAGGAATAAACCCTTGTGCAACTTGTCTCAATGGCACTAAACTCATTGCATCCCTTAACAACATAACCTTTGTCATGCCAAAGATTGGTCTTCTTCAAGCTCATTACTTCAATATCAAGAATGTTTTTCGATTGGATTTCCCTGATAAACCAAAAACAACATTCAACTTCACAGGAGCACCATTAACAGCAAACCTTGGTACATCACAAGGCACAAGGCTCAGCAAATTGGCATTCAACACTACAGTTGAGCTGGTGCTTCAAGACACCAGCCTTTTAAGTGTAGAGTCTCATCCTTTCCACCTCCATGGCTACAACTTCTTTGTTGTTGGTCAGGGGATTGGAAACTTTGATGCCAATACTGATCCGGCAAAGTTCAACCTCTTCGATCCGCCGGAGAGGAACACTGTTGGTGTTCCAACTGGAGGATGGACTGCAATCAGGTTTAGGGCTGATAATCCAGGTATATATGTGTTTCTATATGCATGGCATTGGTTTTGGATGGATTATTAATGAAGATGGTTTAACTTTAGTGATTGATTTGCAGGAGTTTGGTTCATGCATTGTCATTTGGAAGTTCATACAACCTGGGGATTGAAAATGGCATTTGTTGTGGAGAATGGAGATGGACCAGAGCAAAGTATGTTGCCTCCTCCAAAGGATTTGCCACCTTGTTGAGAGTGAGATGAATGTTTTTATTTAGACAGTTTACTGTGAAGAAGGTTGAGGTTTCTAAATTGATGTTTTGACAATATACGAAGTTGAATTAATTTGGTGTGGATAATAAACACAAGTGATTGTGTACTTAAGTTTTTGCTTGAAAAGTGAAGAATTTCCACTTGGTTCTGTATTTCTTTTGAGTATGGAATAATGAAATATTACAGAAAAACAAACAATTAAAAGTAGAATCATAAGCCCCTATAGCTCAGTGGTAGAGCGTCAGTCTTGTAAACTGAAGGTCTGTAGTTCGATCCTGCATGGGGGCAATTAATTACTATAATAATAATTATTATTTTTGATTATCTAGACCTAATTAATTTTTCAGATTCACTGCAGAATATACTCTGTTTCTGAGAACGCAGAGGAGACTGGGTTTTGCCACTCAATTTCATTTTTTTTTAAAATAAAATTGAAATATGAAGATAGGATGTTTGAAATATTTTTATCAAATAATTATCAAAAATTTAATAAATCAGTGGTTCATCCACTTTTTTTTAAAAAAAAAAATTATCAAAAAAATAATTCAAATTAGGTGATTATTTATATAAGTCATAATTCATAATTTTATGTTATAAATATTAAACTTAAAGAATGAAGATTATAATAACAAGTTGACAAATTTACAATTAGAAGAAAGATAGTGCACTGTTTGGGATTATGATGTCCTAATTGACCATAAGATTGATCAAAATAATTTTCTACTACATAATACAATTTCAACATTACTAATTGATCATAAGATTTGCAAGTAGATTGCTGATCGGGGTGTCATGCAAAAGATACATAATACAACATTTTTTTTATTTTAATAAAAGTTGATAAATCACTACTTTATTTTATTTTATTTTATTGACAAAAGAGCACAGGGCTAAAGAAAAACACAAAAGCAAAACAGAGAAAACTTAAAAACTAAGATTGTGGAGCAAACAGAGCTCCTCAATCCAAAAAGGCCGATCCATGCCTCTAAAGAAAAGTGAAAGCTGAGGGTTTGAATTCTCAAAATTCGCAAGAGCGTCAGCAAAGGAGTTGAGATCTCTGGAGATGGTGCGGATGCTAGCATTAGGAAACAGTGTCAAGTTTCTCCTCATGCAGTGGAATTCAGTAGTGATATGCCAAGCAATACTGGCATTGTAATGTTTCAGAAGTTGAGCCACCCCATGGCAGTCGCAGAACACCAAATTCGGCGTCCAACTATTATCAGTGCATGTACGAAAGGCAAAGTTGATTACAGCAATCTCAGCTTGCAGGGGAGAGGAAGAAGTCGTGCCCTTTGAACCTGCAGCTAAAATACGCTTGGAGTTAGAAAGGATTAAGAAACCTAAACCTGCGACCGAAGTGTCCACCGACTAAGATGCATCAGTAAAAATAACAATTGAGCCATAATTAGAGCTAAGGAGAGCACACTCCCTGATAGAGTTCTTTTGAGATTCGAACAGAGTGACCAAGACTGGGGGAGAATCACACAGGTATTGAGAGGTTCATTCTTAAATACAAGGTTGCAGCGTTGCTTCCAGATAAGCCAGGTGAAAGTAGCAATAAGGGCTTTGGACCAAGGATCCCTGATAGTTAAAATCCAAGCACCTATGCTAAGAGAATCAATAAGATGTGAAGATAAATTAATCTTAGCAAAAAGGTCATGCCAACAAAGCAGAATTTTTGAGCAGGACCAGAATAGGTGAGCAGCAGTTTCAGGCTCCAACCCACAAAGGGGGCAGGGATTATTTGGACCAATGTTCAAATTATAAAGACAGGAATAAGTGGGGAGTTTTCCATGAGCAAGCTTCCAGATATGAACTTTGATGCGCGGGATGACAGGAAGTCTCCAGATTTCACGCCAACCAATCCAGGGATCAGTGGAACAAGGGTTTCTGTTCAGGTGATTGTAAACCGTGGAGGCAACAGAAACGTTACAGGAAAACTGATTCCATTTCCAAACCAGAGTGCCATCATTATTAAATTTAGTGTCATTTTTGCAGTTTATATCAAAAGAGTTTCCAAACAGTTCATTGACAATATCAGAGCAGAAACCATTAGAAGATATCAGGTCTAAAAATTTGAGATCATCAAGATCCAGGGAAGTATTAAGGAAAGTAGGCTTGCAAGAGATAGGAAGATAAAAAATACAAGCATCCTTCCAAATATCCACAAGATCAGGGTCGCAGGATAAGAGTTTAAAATTTGAACATACCACATTAGCCGTATTACAAATGGATTTATAAAACCAAGAGGAGTTAGGGAAATTATCAGGATCCCAGAGACGGCAACCTCTATATTTGTTTTTGAAAATGTGGACCCAAATTTTATCCTCAGAGTTAAGAATAGCTAAGAGGTTTTTCGTCATGAGAGAGTGATTCACAAATCTAAGATTACGAATGCCGAGACCCCCCTCAGATTTGCAAAGTGTAATAACTGACCAGCCAATCGAGTGAAAACCCTGATTATTGCTGCTCCTACCCCAGAGGAAGCACCGAGCAAACTTAGAGATATAGTCCAGAATAGAGGCAGGAAGATTCATCACAGACAAAATGTAATTTGGAATGACAAAGATAGTACTGTTGAGAAGGGTAATTTTGCCAGCCATAGAGAGGGAAGAATGATTCCAAGAATGGATAACTTTCTGAACTTTATTAGGAATGAATTGGAGCTAGTTAACAGTTAATCATTTAGGGGAAATAGGGATACCAAGATATGTAAAGGGGAAGTTACTCAATTTAATGCCAAGGATTTTTGATATAGCATTAGCCAACTTACGATTATACCAAGAAGGGACATACAAGGTTGATTTCAACAAATTTGGTTTTTGCCCAGTAAGGTTTTGATAAACATTCAAGCACAAGAGGCAATTTCTGGCGTGTCTCCTGGTAGCCTTAGTGATGAGGATTAGATCGTCAGTAAACAACAGATGATTGAAATTTTTTGAAAGATTCTGATTAAAGCCGTGGATCATGTCTAGTTGAAGGGCTCTGTTAAGAATAGCAGAGAGATTCTGAGACACTAGGATGAAGAGGAGGGGAGAGATGGGATCCCCTTGGCGAATGCCTCTACTACTCGAGATCCAGGAAGTAGGATGACCATTAACAAGGAAAGAAAAAGAAGCAGAGTTGACAGGAACTAATCCAAGTAATCCAGTTTTCCGGAAAGAGCATCCTCTGAAGGGTAGCAATAATGGCAGACCACTCAACAGTATCAAATGCCTTTTTAATGTCAATTTTACATATCATCCTAGGGGGGACATCTTTCTCAGTTTCTAAGCTATGGGCAATCTCCTGGGCTGCAATAATGTTGTCAAAAGTGCCCCGCCCAGGGATAAACCCAAATTGTTCAGGACCAATGAGATTGTGAATCACTATCTTAAGACAATTTGCAAGCATTTTGGTGATAATTATATAGCAAACATTGCAGAGGGAGATAGGTCTGAAGTTAGTAACAGAAATCGGGTTGGCTTTCTTAGGGATCAGAGCAATGAAAGTTTTACCCCAAGACCGAAGGAGATGACCAGTATGAAAGAAATAAGAAATCGCTTTAAATAAAGGGTCACCGACAATATTCCAATAAAACAGGTAAAATTCAACATTAAGAGCATCCGGCCCGGGGTTCTTACCAAGAGGCATGGATTTGAGAGTTTTGTAGACCTCATCCATAGAGAAAGGTCTAGACAAAAAGTCTATATCCATGTCAGTAAGAGTGGGCAAATCATCAGGAAGAACATTGAGATAGAAATCAAGATCTTGAGTAGATGGAGAAGACCAAAGATTTTTATAGAAAAGAATAAAGAAGTTTTCAATGTCATGCTGAGTGGAAGAGATGTTACCCGAAAGATCCTTGAGCTCCCTCACTTTGTTCATATGTTGCCTGATTTTGACAGTGTTGTGGAAATAGCAAGTATTATTATCACCTTGAGTTAACCATTGAAGTTTGGCCCGCTGCCCCCAAAAAATGTTCTGCTGCCTCAGAAGGGCATTGTGCCTGTTGTATAAAGCTCTAATCCAAGTACCATGCCAGTCATCCTGCAAAGAAACATCAGCCATCTCGATCTTCTTAATTTCATCCTGAAAATTAGTAAGTTCTTCATCAAGATGCCCAAGACCCCTCCTACACCACTTGAGAACATTGCGTTTAGTACAGGAAGCAAAGTGCATAAAAGAATGTAAAGAAGAAGTAGAGACCTCATCAGACCAGGCTTTAGCAACACTATCATGACATCCTTCATAATTCAGCCAAACATTATCAAATCGAAAGATTTTATTAGAGATATTAGAGGAATTTCTAGCATTGAGAAAGAGGGGGGAATGATCCGAGCTAGTACGGGGGAGATGGTGATTGGAGTAATCCTTAAAGCTAAGAAGCCAATTAGTATTAGCAAGAAATCTATCTAACCTAGCCCACCTGCGAGCAAGACCGGATTGAGCATTGCACCAGGTGAAGCAGGGGCCGGAGAAACCCAAATCAAAGAGATTATTACTAAAGATGAAATTCTTAAAAAGCACAGATTTTGAAGCATAGTTCTTAAAATTACCCCCCTTATGTTCATCAAAGCTGGTGATGGCGTTGAAATTACCTGAAAGAAGCCAAGGATAGTCTAGAGAGCTAATATTTGCAAGTGAATTCCAAAGAATTTTGTGGTCAAAGATCAACTGGGAGTTGTAAACAGTAGTAAGAATCCAGGTATCCTCATTTGAAGAGATCACAAGATGAAGAGCACATCTATTGACAGCGATTGGGGTGACCTTACTAACCGAACGATTCCAAAGCACAATGATGCCTCCAGAGAAACCGCATGATGGTATGGCAGCCCAGTCCCACCGATGAGTAAGCCTATCACAAAACCTGTGAATTCTCTGAACATTAGTTTTAGTTTCAACCAAACACATAAAATCAGGGCTATGAGTTTTGATGAAGTCTTGAATCCGAGCCATAGTGTTTGAGTCTGATAAACCCCTGCAATTCCAAGTATGAACTTTTAAATCCATGATCAACATAATGAAATAGATAGATAAAAAAACTATTTTTGCACAGAAAAGGGGAGAAAAAGGATTCAAGTAAGAGGGGAGCATCTCCCTTTTTTTTCGGTTTCGTTCCTCTCTTGGAAGGAGCTCTTCGAGACTTAGCATCCATTTGGTAATGCCCAAGAGTCATGTCATCATCAATATCCTTCAGGGAGCCAGAGTCCTCAGAAGAGGAGTTTTCCATATTTTGGTTACCAGGAGGAGAATGATTGAGGGCGTCAACGACAATATCAACCACAAAGCCATGCCGGTCCTCAGGAGAGGGAAATTAAGGAGCTGGATGAGTTGGGAGAGGGGTTACAGAGGAAATAAGCATCGGATCCCGAGAGGAGGATAGATCTCTTGGTCCACTGGTGGAGCCAGTTTCAAAAAGTAAGCTTTTACCCATCTCAACACGCGGGGGGACATCGGGAGCCAGCGAAGGAGGCAGGTTCAAGAAGGGAAGAGGGTTGTCAGGGATCTGAGGCGCCTCGGGAGGATGGACAAAGACGGGAGGGATGGGGGTGGGGAGGAGGAGAAGGACGGTTGTTTCTTGGGACTCACAGTTTCATCATCAACAGGAAGGGTGTCAACGGGTGGAAAAGTAACGGGCACAGGGTCCTCAGGATTAGGGGTGGAATGAGAGAAGCTCACTCTACCTCCACGCCCCGAGAAAGAGCCACGTGTTGCATGCATGTCGGGTTGATCAGCCACGTGTTGAGTGGAGGTCCATGCAGGGGTCCACGCGTCGAGGTCGAGACCATCGTCCCCACAAACGACACCAGAGGAAGAACGACAAGCGCCACCGTGGCCACCACCACGAGAACCACCGTGCCCCTCCCTCCCCTCCCGCAACTTCCACCACGACCACGCAAAGCGACTTGGCTTTTTTAGGTTTAAGCTAAGGACCATAAACACTATCTGGCTCTGAGAGGGCCTGCGGAGAGATGTGGTCGCCAGAGGAGCCCTCCTGTCCTTTGTCAATGATACGGATAATTTAACTGAGAAAGGAAGGAGAATACCTGATCTGGCCCTTGTGTGAGTTGATCTTGTAGATGAGCTGATTACAGTCCTTATGTGAGTTGATCTTGGAGATGAGCTGCAAGCAATCCGAGTCCACCACCGTTGCGGAGCCGCAAGACGGATACAGGATCCCAGTCACCTATGCCAACCAGCCTTCCAAGGGATAGAGTTCACCACTCAATGAAGGAAAGAACCCCCAAAGAGATACAGAACACACTAAGAGAAGAAGATAACACTTCAGTCTTTTGGGAAAGTTCACACCTAACTCTTACAGTCATAAACAAACTATTTAAAACACCCCCACATTGGGAGCGAAAACCCAAGCAAAAGCAGTCAACTAATACATATTATATTCTAATTAAGACCTTAATGATACTTAGCACCAAACAGAAAGAAAATAGCTGCAGGAATTCAGAAATATGCAGAAATCTGCCAGCATGACCCCTTCCTCTTCAAGCATCAATATCTTTTGCTAGAAAACTCCGATTAAGATAAGGTTTGGGGCATTGGAAACTAGACATCCAAAGCTTTCCATCTATATATAATGCAGCTCTGTTTGCCAACCAGGTTGCTACAGATTCTTACTGCAATATTCCCTGAAATTAAGAGGTTGTCACACTTCTGTTTTTCTGCATCAAAATGTCCAGACTCTGGGCTTAAATGTCTTGCTCCTGCATCAAACCCCCCGAGTTGGAGAAGACTCGCCCTCGAGTCTAAATCTTCAGAAGTTCCATGACAAAGAGAGAGATCAGATACATTAAAAGTCCTGGAAACCTCATATTCTGCAGGAAGATCAATTTCATAGGCATTCTCCCCAATTCTTCTCAACACCTTAAATGGGCCAGCTGCTCTATCTTTCAGTTTAGCATATTTTCCTGGTGGGAATCTCTCTTTCCTCAGATGAACCCAAACAAAGTCACCTTCCTTGAAGTCAATGTACTTACGATGCTTGTTTGCTTGCTTACAATACCTGTCAGTCTGCTTCATAATATGAGTTCTGACTTGAGCATGCAGTTTTTTTATCTGATCAGCCCTCTCACTTGCTTCACCACTAAAAGAACGAGTTGTAGGAAGGGCCACTAGATCTAATGGGCAATTGAGATTTTGTCCATAAACAATTTCAAATGGACTACAATTAGTAGATTGGTTGATAGAATGATTATAGGCAAACTCAATCTGTGGTAACATTAAGTCCCATTGTCGAATGTTCTTGCCCACATAACAGCGAAGCAGATTTCCAAGAGTTCTATTAGTAACCTCAGTTTGTCCATCAGTTTGTGGGTGGGCTGTGGTACTAAACTGCAGTCGTGTACCCAACTTCCTCCAAAGAGTACGCCAAAAATGGCTCATAAACCTCACATCTCTGTCAGAAGTGATGGTTAGAGGAATCCCGTGCAGCCTTACAACTTCTCGAAGATACAAGTCCGCAACATAAGTGGCATCTGCTGTCTTACAACATGGGAGAAAATGAGCCATCTTAGAAAATCGATCCACCACTACCATGATTGAATCTCTATTTCTCTCGAGTTCGGGAAGCCCCCACCACGAAATCCATGCTAACATCTTGCCATGGAGCATGGGGTATTGGAGCGAGGTGTACAACCCCTCGCATTATGAGAGTGTCCTTTAGCCTTGTGACAAACATGACATTTCTGAACATACCTCATCACCTCCTTCTCCATCTTTGGCCAATAAAAATCTTTCCTTGATGATAGCGAGCGCTTTTATTCTGCCCAAAGTGTCCTCCAAGGTAGCATCATGAGCCCTCAATGAGAATAGCTTCCCTTAAAGAACATCGAGGAATACATAAACAATTTCCCTTGAAGAGATAATCATCTTGTTGAAAAAACTTCTTGTACGGCCCCTTAGAACATTCTTCCCAAATAGCACCAAAGTAAGGGTCACCTTTGTATAATTCCTTCAAGATTTCAAACCCAACAACACTCACTTGCAATGTGGATAGCAACATGTGCCTCCTACTCAATGCATCGAGAACTTGATTTTTGGGAACCCGCCTTTATGCTTGATAACAAAGCTATAGGCCTGCAGAAATTCTACCCACAAAGCATGGCGACGATTTAATTTTTTTGTTGGCCATTTATAAACTTTAGTGCCTCATGATCCGAGAATAGAATGAATGGTTTTGGAAGGAGATAGTGACTCCAATGATCTAAAGCACGGATGATGGCATAGAACTCCTTGTCGTAAGTAGAATAATTCTTCCGGGAATCACTTAATTTCTCACGAAAAAAATGCAATAGGCCTCTTCTCTTGGCTTAAGACGGCTCCAATGCCAACATTAGAAGCATCGCATTCCACCTCAAAAAAAGCTTCTCAAAAATCGGGAAGTGAAAGAACTGGAGCTTCTGTCCTTTTTTTCTTGATGATTTCAAAACTTTTCTGGGCTTCTTCATTCCACTTGTACATCCCCCCTTTTAGACACTCAGTAATAGGTGCAATGATGGTACTAAACCCCTTAATGAATCGCCGATAAAAAGAAGCAAGCCCATGGAAACTTCTTATATCATGGATAGACTTCGGTTGTGGCCAACTTAGAATGGCTTCTAGTTTACTTTCATCCATTTTCAACCCATCTTTAGACACCACATAGCCTAAGAACACCAGGCTATTAGAGAAGAATTCACACTTTTTCAAGTTTGCATAAAGCTTCTGCTCCCTCAAAGTTTTAAAAACTTCACAAAGGTGGTAGTAATGTTGCTTCTCATCCTTGCTATACACCAAGATATCATCAAAGTATACAACAACAAATCTTCCAATGAAAGGCTTGAAGACATCATTCATCAGGCGCATGAAAGTGCTAGGTGCGTTTGAAAGGCCAAAGGGCATGACAAGCCATTCATAGAGACCATCCCTAGTTTTTGAATGCCGCCTTCCATTCATCTCCTTCTCTCATGCGAATTTGATGATACCCACTTCAAGGTCAATCCGAGAGAAAAAAATAGCACCATGCAATTGATCTAAGAGATCATCCAAACGAGGAATTGGATAGCGGTAGCTTATGGTGATTTTGTTAACGGCCCGACTATCAATACACATGCGCCATGTCCCATCCTTTTTTGGCACAAGCAAAGCAGGGACAGCACAAGGACTCTTGCTCTCTCTAACAAAGCCTTTAGCCATTAACTCTTCAACTTGTCGTTGTAACTCCCTCATGTTCCCGTGGACTCATTCCGTAAGTCGCCTTTATTAGGGATGATAGAACCAGGAATGAAGTCAATACAATGCTGGATACTTCTCAAAGGTGGAAGACCAGGAGGCATTTCTTCGAGAATCATATCCGAAAAACTCTTGGAGTAGTGGTTGCACCATAACATGATGACTATGTATCTCCTTGTTGGCTTCAAGCATTACAAGAATGTACCCTTCCTTGACACTTCCCAACTCCTTCGAATTTCAGATTTAGAGAGCAAAACAACCCCTTTCTCCTTCAATGGTTTAGAACAACCCTCTAACTTAGTTGAGGGCCAAAAACAATTTTGACACCATCCTTGACAAAACTGTAAGTATTCTTGGACCCATCATGTATAGTTTTCCTATCATATTGCCATGGTCTACCCAAGAGCAAATGACAAGCATCCATTGGTACAACATCACACAAAACTTCATCTTTATATCTTTCACCAATGGAGAACCCGAACAAGGCATCTTTTTACTAACCTTTATCTCCCTCTTTTTTTCCAAACCAAGTGAGCCCATAAGGGTGTGGATGTTCTTCGGCTTTTCAGCTGCAATTTCTCCACCATATCGAAGAAACCACATTTTCACAGCTGCCTCCATCAATTATTACATCACAAACCTTCCCATGAGAGGTGCATCTTGTGTGGAAGATATTATGACGCAACCAATCATCTACTTCCTTGCGATGCACATTTAAGTTCCGACAAATGAGAAGTTCCCCTTCATCTCGCATAAACCACCTCCTCAATTTGAGAACACTCAACCTCATCATCAATGGCTTCCTCCTCAATTTCTTCTTCTTCCCGCCTCGCACCTTGCGAATGTTCTTCCAATGGCTGTTGCAAATGTTCAAGCTGTTCTTGAAGTTGTCGCACTTGTCTTCGTAGCTCTGCGACTTCGACATCACGAACATTTCTTTCTCGGGTGGGGGTTGCTACAACATTGCGTGTACCGCGACGACGACCAGCCATTCGTAACCCAAGCTCTGGTACCACTTGATACGGATAATTTAACTGAGAAAGGAAGGAGAATACCTGATCTGGCCCTTGTGTGAGTTGATCTTGTAGATGAGCTGATTACAGTCCTTATGTGAGTTGATCTTGGAGATGAGCCGCAAGCAATCCGAGTCCACCACCGCTATGGAGCTGCAAGACGGATACAGGATCCCAGTCACCTATGCCAACCAGCCTTCCAAGGGATAGAGTTCACCACTCAATGAAGGAAAGAACCCCCAAAGAGATACGAGAACACACTAAGAGAAGAAGATAACACTTCGGCCTTTTTGGGAAAGTTCACACCTAACTCTTACAGTCATAAACAAACTATTTAAAACACCCCCACATTGGGAGCGAAAACCCAAGCAAAAGCAGTCAACTAATACATATTATATTCTAATTAAGACCTTAATGATACTTAGCACCAAAATGTAGAAAGAAAATAGTCATGCAGGAATTCAGAAATATGCAGAAATCTGCCAAGCATGACCCCTTCCTCTTCAAGCATCAATATCTTTTTGCTAGAAAACTCCGATTAAGATAAGGTTTGGGGCATTGGAAACTAGACATCCAAAGCTTTCCATCTATATATAATGCAGCTCTGTTTGCCAACCAGGTTGCTACAGATTCTTACTGCAATATTCCCTGAAATTAAGAGGTTGTCACACTTCTGTTTTTCTGCATCAAAATGTCCAGACTCTGGGCTTAAATGTCTTGCTCCTGCATCAAACCCCCCGAGTTGGAGAAGACTCGCCCTCGAGTCTAAATCTTCAGAAGTTCCATGACAAAGAGAGAGATCAGATACATTAAAAGTCCTGGAAACCTCATATTCTCGGAGAAGATCAATTTCATAGGCATTCTCCCCAATTCTTCTCAACACCTTAAATGGGCCAGCTGCTCTATCTTTCAGTTTAGCATATTTTCCTGGTGGGAATCTCTCTTTCCTCAGATGAACCCAAACAAAGTCACCTTCCTTGAAGTCAATGTACTTACGATGCTTGTTTGCTTGCTTACAATACCTGTCAGTCTGCTTCATAATATGAGTTCTGACTTGAGCATGCAGTTTTTTTATCCCGATCGACCCTCCTCACTTGCTTCACCACTAAAAAGAACGAGTTGTAGGAAGGGCCACTAGATCTAATGGGCAATTGAGATTTTTGTCCATAAACAATTTCAAATGGACTACAATTAGTAGATTGGTTGATAGAATGATTATAGGCAAACTCAATCTGTGGTAACATTAAGTCCCATTGTCGAATGTTCTTGCCCACATAACAATGAAGCGATTTCCAAGAGTTCTATTAGTAACCCTCAGTTTGTCCATCAGTTTGTGGGTGGGCTGTGGTACTAAACTGCAGTCGTGTACCCAACTTCCTCCAAAGAGTACGCCAAAAATGGCTCATAAACCTCACATCTCTGTCAGAAGTGATGGTTAGAGGAATCCCGTGCAACCTTACAACTTCTCGAAGATACAAGTCCGCAACATAAGTGGCATCTGCTGTCTTACAACATGGGAGAAAATGAGCCATCTTAGAAAATCGATCCACCACTACCATGATTGAATCTCTATTTCTCTGAGTTCGGGGAAGCCCCACCACGAAATCCATGCTAACATCTTGCCATGGAGCATGGGGTATTGGAAGCGAGGTGTACAACCCTGCATTATGAGAGTGTCCTTTAGCCTTGTGACAAACATGACATTTCTGAACATACCTCATCACCTCCTTCTCCATCTTTGGCCAATAAAATCTTTCCTTGATGATAGCGAGCGTTTTATTCTGCCCAAAGTGTCCTCCAAGGTAGCTGTCATGAGCCTCAATGAGAATAGCTTCCCTTAAAGAACATCGAGGAATACATAAACAATTTCCCTTGAAGAGATAATCATCTTGTTGAAAAAAACTTCTTGTACGGCCCCTTAGAACATTCTTCCCAAATAGCACCAAAGTAAGGGTCACCTTTGTATAATTCCTTCAAGATTTCAAACCCAACAACACTCACTTGCAATGTGGATAGCAACATGTGCCTCCTACTCAATGCATCAGCAACTTGATTTTGGGAACCTGCCTTATGCTTGATAACAAAGCTATAGGCCTGCAGAAATTCTACCCACAAAGCATGGCGACGATTTAATTTTTGTTGGCCATTTATAAACTTTAGTGCCTCATGATCTGAGAATAGAATGAATGGTTTTGGAAGGAGATAGTGACTCCAATGATCTAAAGCACGGATGATGGCATAGAACTCCTTGTCGTAAGTAGAATAATTCTTCCGGGAATCACTTAATTTCTCACTGAAAAATGCAATAGGCCTCTTCTCTTGGCTTAAGACGGCTCCAATGCCAACATTAGAAGCATCGCATTCCACCTCAAAAAGCTTCTCAAAATCAGGAAGTGAAAGAACCTGGAGCTTCGTCATTTTTTCTTGATGATTTCAAAACTTTTCTCGGGCTTCTTCATTCCACTTGTACATCCCCCTTTTAGACACTCGATAATAGGTGCAATGATGGTACTAAACCCCTTAATGAATCGCCGATAAAAAGAAGCAAGCCCATGGAAACTTCTTATATCATGGATAGACTTCGGGTTGTGGCCAACTTAGAATGGCTTCTAGTTTACTTTCATCCATTTTCAACCCATCTTTAGACACCACATAGCCTAAGAACACCAGGCTATTAGAGAAGAATTCACACTTTTTCAAGTTTGCATAAAGCTTCTGCTCCCTCAAAGTTTTAAAAACTTCACAAAGGTGGTAGTAATGTTGCTTCTCATCCTTGCTATACACCAAGATATCATCAAAGTATACAACAACAAATCTTCCAATGAAAGGCTTGAAGACATCATTCATCAGAGCATGAAAGTGCTAGGTGCGTTTGAAAGGCCAAAGGGCATGACAAGCCATTCATAGAGACCATCCCTAGTTTTTGAATGCCGTCTTCCATTCATCTCCTTCTCTCATGCGAATTTGATGATACCCACTTCGAAGGTCAATCCGAGAGAAAAAAATAGCACCATGCAATTGATCTAAGAGATCATCCAAACGAGGAATTGGATAGCGGTAGCTTATGGTGATTTTGTTAACGGCCCGACTATCAATACACATGCGCCATGTCCCATCCTTTTTTGGCACAAGCAAAGCAGGGACAGCACAAGGACTCTTGCTCTCTCTAACAAAGCCTTTAGCCATTAACTCTTCAACTTGTCGTTGTAACTCCTCATGTTCCCGTGGACTCATTCTGTAAGCTGCCTTATTAGGGATGATAGAACCAGGAATGAAGTCAATACAATGCTGGATACTTCTCAAAGGTGGAAGACCAGGAGGCATTTCTTCAGGAATCATATCTGAAAACTCTTGGAGTAGTGGTTGCACCATAACATGATGACTATGTATCTCCTTGTTGGCTTCAAGCATTACAAGAATGTACCCTTCCTTGACACTTCCCAACTCCTTCAGAATTTCAGATTTAGAGAGCAAAACAACCCCTTTCTCCTTCAATGGTTTAGAACAACCCTCTAACTTAGTTGGGGCCAAAACAATTTTGACACCATCCTTGACAAAACTGTAAGTATTCTTGGACCCATCATGTATAGTTTTCCTATCATATTGCCATGGTCTACCCAAGAGCAAATGACAAGCATCCATTGGTACAACATCACACAAAACTTCATCTTTATATCTTTCACCAATGGAGAACTGAACAAGGCATCTTTTACTAACCTTTATCTCCCTCTTTTTTTCCAGCCAAGTGAGCCCATAAGGGTGTGGATGTTCTTCAGTTTTCAGCTGCAATTTCTCCACCATATCAGAAGAAACCACATTTTCACAGCTGCCTCCATCAATTATTACATCACAAACCTTCCCATGAGAGGTGCATCTTGTGTGGAAGATATTATGACGCAACCAATCATCTACTTCCTTGCGATGCACATTTAAGTTCCGACAAATGAGAAGTTCCCCTTCATCTGCATAAACCACCTCCTCAATTTGAGAACACTCAACCTCATCATCAATGGCTTCCTCCTCAATTTCTTCTTCTTCCTGCTCTGCACCTTGCGAATGTTCTTCCAATGGCTGTTGCAAATGTTCAAGCTGTTCTTGAAGTTGTCGCACTTGTCTTCGTAGCTCTGCGACTTCGACATCACGAACATTTCTTTCTCGGGTGGGGGTTGCTACAACATTGCGTGTACCGCGACGACGACCAGCCATTCGTAACCCAAGCTCTGGTACCACTTGATACGGATAATTTAACTGAGAAAGGAAGGAGAATACCTGATCTGGCCCTTGTGTGAGTTGATCTTGTAGATGAGCTGATTACAGTCCTTATGTGAGTTGATCTTGGAGATGAGCTGCAAGCAATCCGAGTCCACCACCGTTGCGGAGCCGCAAGACGGATACAGGATCCCAGTCACCTATGCAAACCAGCCTTCCAAGGGATAGAGTTCACCACTCAATGAAGGAAAGAACCCCCAAAGAGATACGTGAACACACTAAGAGAAGAAGATAACACTTCGGGTCTTTTGGGAAAGTTCACACCTAACTCTTATACATCATAAACAAACTATTTAAAAACACCCCCACATTGGGAGCGAAAACCCAAGCAAAAGCAGTCAACTAATACATATTATATTCTAATTAAGACCTTAATGATACTTAGCACCAAACAGAAAGAAAATAGCTGCAGGAATTCAGAAATATGCAGAAATCTGCCAAGCATGACCCCCTTCCTCTTCAAGCATCAATATCTTTTGCTAGAAAACTCCGATTAAGATAAGGTTTGGGGGCATTGGAAACTAGACATCCAAAGCTTTCCATCTATATATAATGCAGCTCTGTTTGCCAACCAGGTTGCTACAGATTCTTACTCGCAATATTCCCCGAAATTAAGAGGTTGTCACACTTCTGTTTTTCTGCATCAAAATGTCCAGACTCTGGGCTTAAATGTCTTGCTCCTGCATCAGTCAACCTCATCAATCAGCATCGCAGGTTCCAAATGCACCGGCTCTAGATCAAACTGACAGGAGGGCACAGAGGAACCCAAACGCTGATGACTGCTGACGAAGGAGCAATTAGCTTCTCCATGACCAATTCTCCCACACTTGTAACATAAAACAGGGATTTTTTTCATAAAGCACCAGTACAAAGACAGAGAAGGCACCATAATTAACCAAGGTTCCTTGTTGTAAAGGTTGTTCCAGATTAATCTCAACACAGACACGGGCAAACTTTGCTCTCGAGCGATCAAGAGTATGTTCATCAACCTTTAGGACTCTACCGAACTGAGAGGCAACTAGTTCAAGAATCTCTCCCCACAGAGCTCCATGGGAAGGTGGTAGATTTGAATCCAGACTGCGGCATTTAAGAGTTTCTCAAACGCTGGTTGGAAGCTCTCCGACCAAGGGGATAACTGAAGGATTCTACCGGCAACATTCCATGGGCCATCCCATAAGAGGCGTTCCTGCATATCAGAAGTTTTGCATTTAATAAAATAAAACCCATTAGGAAGATCCGTAACTGTAAATTCACCAATTCCTCTCCAAGCATCAGCGAGGGCTAGCTTTGCTTGTTCAAGGAAAAGCGCTTTGCCCAAGAACTTGGCATAGAGGGAATTCTGCATGCTGTCTTTAGCCTGAAGCCAAAGATCATGACCAATGGTGACGGAGGAAGCAGTAGAATTTCGGAGTTTTTCAAAATGGTCCCTTCTTAAGTGCAGAGGAGGGTCATGAGAGTCAGCCTTTGGCCCCATAGAGACCACAGTCGCCCAGGAGACTCCAGTCGGGAGGCCAGGGCTAGGAGGAGGAGGAGATTTGGGCCCCGAAGGGGCCATTTGAGAGGCTCAGAGGGTGCAGGAGACTCTCTATTGAGGCATATTTGTGACGAGAAGCAAATAGTCACACCGATGGCGAGCAAAGTTGAAGAGAAGCTCAAAAAGGTGAACAGAGGTGGGGCCAACTCCTCCTTCCTTCTTCCTCCTCACTTTATTAAAAGGAAGGGAATAAAACATACCGAACAAAATGGAAAGAAAAGCATAATGTGACGTTTATATTTAAGACATAATATACCATTTATATAAAACTTTAATATATTGACAAGAGAGAATGTATAAATCTGTTTTGTGATGTGGACAACTGAAACTTTTAGTGAATTTTTTTTTCTTTTGTTTTTAACAAAGATTTTTAGTGAACTTAAGAACTACATACAAGGCTATCAAAAAAATCACTTTCAATTATTAGAATGATATGAGATATAAATAAGTAGAATTATTCAATTGTTCCTCCACTTTTAATTACAAAAATAATGTTTATCTTCAAGATCCATGGATATATTTAACAAAATATCCGTCAAAGTTTACTAAACATGAATTAATGGTAAATGCTATATTTCCTCATACTTTTGAGAATAGAATTATCTCTTACATACCTTATATAAGGCTTTCGTTGGTTGCCAAGGGTATATACGTACAAAACAAATTTAAATTCCTAGATTGTAATAGGCTAACATAGACGATGCAAGAAGGAAACTTTTGCGCTTACCTTCTCACTCAGAGTGTGTTAGCATCATGCAATCACCATTTTCTCACTGGTTATTGCTCTTACAAATTGGAGGGTTTGGAATGAAAAAATAGGGAAAAGGGAGTTTAGAAAATGGTGATCCTTTATGTAGTTTATATTAGATTTATATAAGTTGAGAACATTTACATTCTTTGAAGGGTTGATATATGCCACAAGCGTACGATTTATCAAGCAGTAATAAAAATATCATTCTCAAGAGGACTATATTATTGTTAATTACCAATCAATCATAATTAAAGGTTATCTAAACAGCCAAACCAATATTTGGTATAAAAAGTGAAGCAATTAAACAAAAAAACAATGCAATTAACAAGAAGCAAGTGTAATTGACAGTGATGGGTTGGGGTAAAGATTTAGATTCAAGCTATCATAGGATCGGGGTTCACTACAAAGAGGAAATGAAGATTCTATTATAAGCTCCTCTTAGTTTGGTTTCATTGATTGCTATTGAAGGTGAATCGTCCTAAAGTAGTAGCTATTCCCTTTCAAGACATAATAATTAGGCGAACTCTTATTTTTTGGTAATTAAACTTAACTAAGTCCCTTGAGTTTGGTGAAAATAGACCCTCAAGAAATCCTAATAATCTAAGATTTTAGATTTGGTTATAGGGTTTCCAACATCAAAGTTCACCTTTCAATCCTTTCCTAAATATCTAAGATTTTGTAAATAAGAGGCCTACACATTCATAAGCATTGAGTTTCTTAAAACCAAATCATAAGCAATTAATTATTAACAAGAAGAAACAATTCATAACTTAAACATCTATTACAATTTTAAGCTAATCCCAATCCTAAAATAAGACTCATATCTTATATACAAACCGTAGACATTCATTTAATTATTGGATAAGCAAATACAAAAATAAGATGAAAAGAAACTCCTTATACAAATTATATGTATATACAATATGTGTTATTTATATATATATATATATGCGCATGTATGTGTTTAGTGGTTAGTAAAATCTTATGATTTTATGATATGATTTTATAAGCTCTCCATCAATCAAAGTTTAAAAAAAAATTGATTTTTAAAAACCGTGTGGTGGTAGTTCTTGCTGATGTCCATAATTAGAACAATGAATGCTAATGTTGTATTAATATAAATATTTTAGAGTATTGATATACATCTTATATCATATTATAAATATTTAATGATTATGATTTTAATACAATGTATGACCACATTTATTTAAGAATTTTCTCTGTTTTGAGCCAATGTCTGTGTGTATTGACAAATTTTTTTGAGAAGAAAGATCAAAATAATTCCTTTTTATAATTTTTTATAATTTTTTGTTTCACTATTTTTAAAACCTTTTGATATCTGGGATTCTAGTTTTCCAAAAAATCAACTAAAACAATGCAACATTTTTAAAAATTTTTGTCTCAAAAGCTACACATGTTAAGAAATTATTTAGTATAAAAACAATTACTAGACTTAAGTGTGTGTCTGTGTCTTTTTTTGGATGATAATGAGACACATGCAGATATATTCTGAATAGTAAAGCTTCATAATTTGAGGGCAGCTATAAACACAACACTATATTCTGTCTATAAAAAAAATGATAATAGGAATAATAAATAAATAAATATAAACAAATTCAAAAGTGAAACAAGAGAAGAAGTATAACTCAAGAATTGAGAGATTAAAAGCAAAGCAAAAGAATATATTCAACAATAAACAAGGTTGTGATAACAAAAATGAGTAATTTTTTGAAGAAAAAGAGCTACACAGTAGCTAAAGACACCTAATAAAACAAAAATGAGTAATTTTGAATCATAAAAATGTTAGTTAATGCCAATTCTGAGACTAAGATAGTCTATATGCAAGTTTTGCAGCATCAAGAGTGTTTGAAAGAAGCATCGCAATTGTGACAGGTCCAACCCCGCCAGGAACTGGAGTTATTGCTGAAACAACCGACAATGCCTCTAAATAGCAAACATCTCCAGTGAGATAGTACCCATGCCTACTTCCACGATCCTGAATACCCAAGTGCAAGTTAACTTAAGACATGATTTGGCTTTTTTCCAACAAATTCCTACTTAAATGAATTATTGAGACAAAGTGTTACCTCAATCGCATTAGTTCCAACATCAATCACAACTGCTCCTTTCTTTAACCAATTACCACGGACAAGGCCGGGTACTCCTGCAGCTGAGATTACAATGTCTGCTTCACGAGTGATGTCTTCTGGGTTTTCAGTGAAAGCATGAATGATGCTCACTGTCGCATGGTGCCTCTGCAATTATAACAAATATCACAATTTCTGATTGCTGACATCCATGTTAACATAAATTTAGCTTAGCTTTTTTACCTGTAATAGTAGTGAGGTTGGCAAACCAACCACCCTGCTTCGACCAATGATAACTGCGTTTTTGCCCATGATTTTGACATTAGACCGAAGTAGCAACTCGATGCATGCTCTTGCAGAGCAAGGAATAAACAATGGTTCTCTGTCTCTCATTGCAAGATTTCCAACATTTAGTGGATGGAAGCCATCCACATCTTTCTCCAAACTTAAGGCGCTGAGAATTTTCTCCTCATTCATATGCTGAATTTAACATAATTATATATAAATTTGAGGATAACTCAACAAGAAAAAAGAGAAAAAAAATTCGCAGCTAAAACTTGCAATGTGGTTAAAGAAATTACCTGTGGCAAAGGTAGCTGAACAAGGATGCCATGAACTGATGGGTCTTCATTAAAGCTTGATACAGCATTCACTATTTCATTATCATTGCAATCAACAGGAAATTCAGCCACCCGAGATGATATTCCAACCTCCTCACAAGCCTTTATCTTACAGCGTACATAACTTTGAGAGTCCCTTCTTTGACCAACCAGAATTACAGCTAGACCAGGAACTTTATCAATCGCTTGCTTCATTTGCCGTACTTCTTCAGCAATTGATGACCTTATTTCCTTAGCAATTAACTCTCCATTAATGATTGTTGGAGTCAGTTCCTCATCTACCACATTTGTGTCACAAATGAATGTTATGCTGTTGGAAACTTTATGATTTGTAGATCTACACACAAAATTTCCAGAAATACAAAGAAAATAATTTTGTAACCAGGACTTCTTTCAGAAGTTGACATAGAATTAATATTAGAAAGAGTAGCACTCTGCTGTATGACAGGATAATAAAATAAGATCGTGAAATACATGGCCTATCCATAACCATCTCAGATGGGTAATACAAAGTAGGATCATATGTATAACAAAACATGCAGATACTACTTATTTATGCTGATTGATGAAAAGAAGAATTTAGAGAAATGGGCAAGAGAAATTGTTGCTCTTCTCTCATTCATTTTGGGAAGGATTAGTTAGATCTTCATGGGAAATTTACTCCATTGCAAAAATTATCTTCTGAGAACAAGCTTTTTTTTTTTCCTAGTCCAGACCAAAATGGAACAATAGCTTATTTATAGGTACTTAAGCAATTAACAGATTCAGCTTTAGCTCATTAGGGAACTAGTTTTTACTCATCCACAAAATTATTTTATACTTCAAAAAGGTAAACACCAGGTTAGAACATATCCCGCAAAATATGAACAATTACATTGAAGCAAAGCTCAAACAAGTTTTTTACATGCATAGCCGCAAGCTTTAAAAAATCAAATAACTCACCTCCACATGCACATAAATGAGAAGCAAGAAGAAAATAGAGAGTGTGTGTGTACATGTTAAATTTTTTCCTAAATTACAATCACCTGCTGGAAGAATTTATGAAAACAATAAGCAAATGTCACTGAAGCCATCATTGTTTCTCAACATTTCATGAAACTTGTGCATTCAATATTTGATCACTTAAGGCTCTCAAAATCAAGAACACATAATAAGCTTCAAGTTTCTATTAAATGATAGGTACATAAATTGACCAAAATTAAGTACCAAAAAAATCATAACTATGACATTTATCAAGATGATAAAATTACATTTATTCAGTTATCAAAAGCGAACATTGAAATAAGTTTTGCATAACTAACATCCAAGATTCATCTTTCCACATTCTCTTAGCTACTCTTGAAGGAAAAAAAAAAAACAAACAAACCTGGCATAACCCTCCAAGACGAAGAATGTACAACCACAGAGAAGCTATTACCAATTACCAAATTTGAAGCATCTGAGGCAACATTGTCAATTTCTATGCTTCATCGTTTAGTATTTAAACTATAGTTACATCAAAACAATATCCTTTTGTAATCTACAACTGACTACTGCTGATAATTCTAACTCAACCAAATTATTAACCAAAACATTATTTAAACTAAAGCTTTGGCAAAACAAATGTTCTTTCCAAAATTTGTATAAAATGCAAGATTAAAAATCTTTCTCAAACTGGGGCGATCGAAGTGGAACACAAATACCCGGACACCCAAATAGCTTGAAACTTTTGTGGCTCTTAGATTAATGATTTCTACTTTTCTTCCACTATCAATTTATTGAGACCACCAATTTCAAAAGGTTAAATTTGATAATTCCTACACCGTAACCCATATTTACCACTTTTGCTTCATTTCCAAAATGGTATATCCAAACAAGATCATCAATAATAATTAAGGCCAGAGGTTGTTTACATTTGGCTCTAATTTTTTTAATGATATCTAAAAGAATTTTTTTTTTTCTCTCTTTAAATCTACACTGCTGAAAAAGTGAAGGAGAAAACAAACATGATTCCCATTCATAATTTATGCTTGTGGGAAATCTAACGTATGTTAAGTAAAAGATGGCTGACCAATAAACATCAATTCAGTAGATTCCATCATATGCATAAAGAAACAAATATTATCATTATTTTATTTTTTTAATTTGCAAGCATTCATTCTCTTCCCTATCCTTGTAATCATAGAAGGAACAAGTCCACTGATGTCAAATTAAAGCCATTAGATTTTTCATCCTTTAATTGAGATAACACCAAAAGTAAACAATAACCCTTTCACCCACCAATGCAAACATCAGCACAAAAACTAGCACACATCAAACCTACCTCTAACTAATCCAATATAAGCATCTTACCAAATATTTAAGGAGAGGCAATGTTCAAATGGGAATAAAAATTTTAATGATTGCACTGCCTCTGGTATTCTTGGAGCTATGAATACCAAACCGAGAAAGCAACAATAGAGACATGAACAAATATTCATCTTGAAAGATTCAAAAACTCATCAAGAGAGTTCGATTTTAAGTAATAAATACTGAATTTGAAGGACGTAGGGTTTTACCTCTGATTGGTGAAGGTGAAGGAGGAAGAGGAGGAGGAGAAAGAGAGCTGGGTGTGGGCCAGAGGTCAGGGAGGCAAGGACCCAGGATGTCGTCCTTCCCACCATTCTTGGCTGCCCTGTTACTGGAGAAGGCGCCTCTCAGTACCATAGAGCTTGGTGTCCAAGCTAGCTTGGACAACAGAGCTCTCATCTCTCTCTCTCTCTCTCTCTCTCTCTCTCTCTCACTCTTGTTGCTCTTGTTGCTCTTGTTGCTTTTGTTTTTCACCAATCCAGATTCAGAGGGAAATATTGACTTTGCCCAGTGAGTAATAAAGATAAATGATAGCTTGGGTGGGTTAAAAAATCAATTTGGTATTGACAAAAAAAAATAAAACATAATACCACATCTCAAAAACTAATATTATGTCTCAGTCGCTCTTTCTTCTTTAATATACTATGCTTTATACATATTTCTTAAAAAAAAAATTAAAAAAAAAAATATCATCCCAAATACCTAGTCCCATAAATCAATAAGTCAAAAACTAATATCATGTAATAAATATTTTTTTATCATAATGTAATTTATCTAGACTATTTCCGTCTGTATCAATAGAATTCATTTTCCTTTAAAAAGAAATTTTTGATTTAATATTCCTTTTTCTGTGTAATTTTTTTTTAACAACTTTGATAAATATATTTTTTTTAAAACCTTTTCATTTTTGGGATTTGGATGGGGCATAGAGAACAACAATTCCTAGACATAAATATACACATACGCATCCATTTTTTTTTGCTTGTTGGATGTGTCATATATTTATACATATACTTCAATATTTTTACCAGAACTTTACAAGTGTAATCTAGCGTTTCACATATTCATAGATAGGTAAAAGATGTAAGAAAAATCTCTGTATTTAGCATGTATTCAAGATATATTCAAGCATGTATTTGGCATTCAACAAGTATAAAGAGAGTTAGAAGTCTCCAGCCTGGGATAGGCGTGCCTGAGCACTGCCCTAACGCTGAATTGGCTCCCTCGTGAGGGTTTTTACGGCCTCACTCCAAACGCTAGGATACGCTAACCCAAGGTAGAAGACACTCCCCGCCTAGCACATTTGGCGATGGGAAATAATCCAAGTGCGCCCAGAAGATTCAAGCGATGATGAAGATTCAAGGGAATGAAGATGATGGGAAAAGAAAATCAAAGCTTCTCTAATCTCACAGCTTGCAGGTGTTTGGAAGAAAAGTGATGATCATCATTGCAGCTTCTCATATCACTCTCTATATATGAGTTAATCCAACGGCTATAAGGAGCACAAAGGATGCAATCAACTGATACAACCTAGTTAATAAAGGAATGAAATATTTTATAAGCTAGGATGTGAAATGTTGTGCCTTTTAGGGAGAGGATGTGATGGGTCTGCAGGCTAAGGCATTTTAAAACAAAACCTATGATTTAGGTTTGGTTGTATTGAAGCCATAGCTCCAACAATCCCACACTACAATCATAACCTAAATACGATCAACATCAAAGAATAATTTAACAAGATGATAATATGATCAAAAGGAAAAGAAGTAATGAACAAAGCCTGAATCTTAGGTTTCACTAGATCAAGCTAAGGTATCTTTGAAGACTTAAATCTTAACTTTTCATTAAAGTTTCCAACTGATAGAGACAGTGGTGAGCTGAGTCTTGAACTACAACTCCTTGAATCAGAATTCAACTTTAATGACAATCTAGTGATTGCACTTGGATAAACAGGGTTGGCGCGCTATTGGCCATGCGCTCGATATCATTTCATGGAAATTATTAGAGAGTTAGCCCGCTGACTCTCATAGCTGCGGCCAGACAGCTATCTCCATATAGGTGAGATCTCCAGAGATATTTGTAGTGTAATATCTCGCTTAACCAGCCTTTGATCTCATTAAGAGCTATGCTCAACCTTTACACCACTACATAAGAGCACACGTCATAGGAATGGAGTTATAATGTACATATCTCAAATATGCATAGGGTGCTCTCTTAGTCAACCAATCAATAACTTCCCCTTGAACTTCTATCATGGGATCTCCATTCAAAGAAGTAGGGTCACCATTGTTATTGACCTTTATGGGCTTAGCCCCATTCCCCTCAACGCCTCGGCTATCATTTATCTCGATAAGCCTTTAGTCAGGCAATCTGCTAGATTTAGCTCTGACTTTATGTAATTAATGCTCACAATGTTGTGCTTAAGATGTCTCTATACTGACTTGTGGCGTATCAGCATATGCCTATTCATTTTATCCTTAGTACTTTCACCCTTGCACAGTTCAATAGCATATTTATAATCACAATGTATAGAAATCATAGGTATAGGAGAAGACATAACAGGAATTTCAGAAAGTAAATTTCTAATCCACTCAGCCTCTCTACATGTAGAATCAAGCGCAATCAATTCAGCTTCCATGGTGCTCCTAGCATTGAGCTTCTGCTTAGCATATTTCCATTGGATATCTCCTCCACCAAGTAAGAATACTTGGCCTGAGGCTGATTTAAGATCTACTGAGTCAGATATCCAGTTATCATTTGTATATCCTTCTACCACACTAGGGAATCCAGAGTACCTCAGTCCAAAAGACATAGAGCCTTTGAGGAATCTAAGAACCCTCTCAAGAGCAAAGCAGTGTTCTTGATTTGGGTTACTGGTATATTTACTCAGTCTAGATACAGAATACACAATGTCAGGTCTAGTTTTGTTCGACAGATACATCAGGTATACTATGATCTGAGCATAGAGATCCTGATTCACAGGTTCACCTTTGTTCTTCTTAAGGTGTACAATGGGACCAAAAAGTGTAGCAACAGATTTACAATGCAGATATTCGTATTTCTCTAACACTTTCTCAGTGTAATTATTAGGATAAAATGATGTTGTATACTGATCTAGTAAGCTTGATTCCTAGGATAACATCAACTTCTCGTAGATCTTTCATATCAAACTTACTGCTTAGAAAGTTCTTGACATCACAGATAAGATCAAGATCAGAAGCAAAGATAAGCAAATCATCAACATACAAACACACAATAACACATTTGCCATCTACTAATTTAATGAAAACACACCTGTCATAGTTGTTTACAACAAATCCATAAGAGATGATTGTAGAGTCAAACTTGGCATGCCACTGCTTTGGGGCCTGCTTCAGTCCATAAAGAGATTTTACAAGTTTGCAAACCTTGTGCTCTTATCCGGGGATAACAAAGCCTTCAGGTTGCTCTATGTAAATTTTTTCCTCTAAATCACCATTCAGGAAAGTAGTCTTTACATCCATTTGATGGATTTCAAGACTGAAAGTAGAGGCAAGTGCTACAAGAATCCTAATGGTGGTGGTGTGAGCAATTGGTGAGTAGGTGTCAAATTAATCAAATCCCTCTTTCTGTCTGAACCCTTTTGCAACTAACCCAGTCTTAAACTTTTCAATGGATCCATCAGGTCTCAACTTCTTCCTAAAGACCCATTACCAGCCCAAAGGTTTACTTCCAGGAGACAGTAAAGCAAGTATCCAGGTGTGGTTACTCATGATTGTGTGATACTCATCATCTATAGCTTCTTTCCAAAAAACTAAATCAACAGAAGCCATAGCCTCCTGATAAGTGGTAGGAGTATCCTCAATCATGAAGGTGACAAAATCATCACCTAGGTTCCTTTCTTTTCTACATCTTTTTCTTCTTCTAGATTCTTGTATAGGAATAGAAACTGATCTAGAAGTAGAGCTAGAGGTCAGGGGTACAGAAGGAGTGGGATTGGAGGCTGATCTTAAAGGGAAGATGTTCTCAAAGTAGACAGCATCTCTAGCTTCAATGATGGTATTTGTAGCTATTTCACTCACCTCTGAGTTAATAACTAGGAATCTCCCAACATTGTTATCTATAGCATACCCTACAAACACTGCATCTAGGGTTTTAGGGCCTATCTTCTAAGTTCTAAGATCAGGGATCTTGACCTTAGCTAGACACCCCTACACTTTGAAGTAGTCGAGCTATGGGGCTCTTCCTTTCCAAAGTTCACAGGGTGTTGTGCTATGGTCCTTAAAAGAAATCCTATTCAGGATAAAACAAGCTGAGAGCAAAGCCTTCCCCCACAAGTTCTCGAGTACACCAGAACTTAATAGCATGGCATTTACCATGTCCATCAATGTCTTGTTTTTCCTTTCAGGAACCCCACTGAACTCAGGAGTGTAAGGAGCAATAAACTCATGCACAATGCCATTCTGTTCACAGAATAAAGGCATAGCATTAGAAGTATACTCTCCACCTCTATCAGATCTAAGAACTTTAATGGTCTTGCCTAGCTGGTTCTCAGCTTGGCTTTGAAATGCATGAACTTGCTAAGGGCTTCATCTTTGGATTTGATCAGGTAGGTATAACAGAATCGGGAATGATCATCGATAAAGGTAATAAAATAACGGTTTCCCGCTCTGGTAGGAGATCTACAAGAATCACAAATATCAATGTGGATCAAATTAAGCAGTTCAGAATTACGGTGAATACGACGAAAAGGTTTCTTGAGTAATTTGGCTTGAACACAGATCTAACATTTAGAACCTAGATCAATCTTGGATTTAGGAATCAGTTCAAGGTTCATCAACCTTCTAATGGATCCAAAGTTCATATGACCCAATATTCCATGCCAAAGATCACAAGACTCAACATTCAAGACAGCGGATGAAGAACAAGAATAATCAGAACTTCCATTGAAAGATAAATCAGAAGGTTCACATATATTGAGTTTGAACAAACCACCGGATACAAAACCTTTACCAACAAAAAAATTACTTCTGGAGATTACATTATGGTTTCACTCAAGTACAACCTTATAACCAGACTGAATCAAAAGGGAACCACTGATCAGATTTTTCCTAATGTCGGGTACATGCTGAATGTCTAACAGGGTGAGAACTTTCTCAGATATCATCTTCAAATCAATCCATCTCCCTAACACGTGTGCTATTGTTTCATTTCCAAGAGTTACACATCCTCCACTTGAGACCTGATAAGTGGAGAACCAGAAACGTTCAGTACAAACGTAGACGTTAGCACCAGAATCAAGCAACCATTATAGGTTTTGACAAGTCAAATTGACAGAAGGAATGAAAGACACTGACCTAAAGAAAGCCCCAGAGAAGGGTTCACCCATTTCAAGCACATTTACTTGCGTTTTGGGTGGACCAAAATTTTTCTTGACAGGTTCAGTCTTGCGGAAGAAGCAATCACGAGCAACATGGTTTGTCCTACCACAAACAAAACAGTGTTTAGGACTTTTCTCATAAGGTTTAGGAGCAGAAGTTTTGGGTTGCTGAGAGTTTTGAGAACGGAAATGAGTTGTCTTGCCCTTGGCCTTAAAGGGTTTCCCTTTAGGGGAAAACTGGCGACCTCTATCAGAAGAGTGGGAATTTCTAGAGCTTTTAGAACTATTAGGGTTACCACTATGTTCAGCTAGATAAACTCGGTATTTATGAGAATCTACACCCTTAGAGAAGATTCGGTTGGCTTCCTCAATTCTAATAATGTTGTAAACTCCTACGAGGTCCAAGGAATCAATCTTGTGTCTAAGTCCATATCCAAAGCCTAACCAAGAAAGTGGTAGTTTGTTCAGGAGAATAGACACAATGTGGCTCTCATTGTACACGGTACCACACTTCTCTATGGCACTAAGGTAGTCCTGAAATGTATGAATCTGTTCTCCCATCTATACCCCATCTACCATCTTGTAGTTCTCAAACTTTATGCTCATGTGGCTAATTCTAGTAGCATTGTCAGGGCCATACTCCTTTTCTAGGGCACTTCATATATCCTAAGAAGTCTTATAATCAAAGTATTTGTCATAAAAATGATTAGAAAGAATGTTAAGAATTCTATGGTGACAGTGGAAACCGATCCCTTCAGGAGTTCTACTAGGAGCTAAGAAGCTAAAGGTTTGGTCTACAGTTGAGATGGATAATCGGCGAAGTCCACTAGGATCAAGATCAGAGGAATCAGAATCAGATGATAGGGTAAGGGTTGAGGATACTCCTAAGGTACATAACCAAAATTTAGCTTGATGCTTCCACCTCCTAAAGTTCATCTTACCGTCAAACTTGACAGGTTTACACGAAGTATCAGATTGTGCATCCATGTGTGTGTAATGTACGTTAATCAGGTTCAAAGTCTACTAATGTGACAAAAGTAAGTTTCAGGTTTTTTTAGAAAATCAGAGAATACAGAAATTAAATAGTAGCAATTTAAACAAGCAAAATTCAACACTTAGGAAATACTATAGAAATATACTATACTATAGTAATATAGGGTCAGAATATGATATTCAGAAATTTACTTGCATAGGTACAATATAACAAAATATGATGACACAAATATAGTCTGCAGTGTTACACTTCACAAAATATAATATGTAGGATTATACTTGTAGAAATATAATATGCTAGAAATATATTGACATAATACAATATACTATAGTTTCCCAAGACAAGAACAAATATCTAAGTTGTAGATTTTTTAATTACAGCAGTAGTATGACTAAAATATATCACTGTAGCTAAATACGAGTACAGTGTATAGTACTATAGCAATATACACTGACAGAATATAGATGATTTAGAACAAGCACAAAACAATTACAATACAGATAATGCAGATCTACTATAAGAGCATCAATTCAGCGTTAGAATGTAAAAAAATCTCTGTATTTAGAATGTATTCAAGATATATTCAAGCATGTATTTGGCATTCAACAAGTATAAAGAGAGTTAGAAGTCTCCAGCCTGGGATAGGCGTGCCCGAGCACTGCCCTAACGTTGGGTTTTTACGGCCTCACTCCAAACGCTAGGATACGCTAACCCAAGGTAGAAGACACTCCCCGCCTAGCACATTCGGCGATGAGAAATAATCCAAGTGCACCCAGAAGATTCAAGCGATGATAAAGATTCAAGGGATGAAGATGATGGGAAAAGAAAATCAAAGCTTCTCTAATCTCACAGCTTGCAGGTTTTTGGAAGAAAAATGATGATCATCATTGCAGCTTCTCATATCACTCTCTATATATGAGTTAATCCAACGGCTATAAGGACCACAAAGGATGCAATCAAAGGATACAACCTAGTTAATAAAGGAATGAAATATTTTATAAGCTAGGATGTGAAATGTTGTGGCTTTTTAGGGAGAGGATGTGATGGGTCTGCTGGCTAAGGCATTTTAAAACAAAACCTATGATTTAAGTTTGGTTATATTGAAGCCAAGTTCCAATAATCCCCCACTACAACCATAACCTAAATACGATCAACATCAAAGAATAATTCAACAAGATAATAATATGATCAAAAGGAAAAGAAGCAATGAACAAAGCCTGAATCTTAGGTTTCACTAGATCAAGCTAAGGTATCTTTGAAGACTTAAATCTTAACTTTTCATTAAAGTTTCCAACTGATAGAGACAGTGGTGAGCTGAGTCTTGAACTACAGCTCCTTGAATCAGAATTCAACTTTAATGACAATCTAGTGATTGCACTTGGATAAACAGGGTTGGCGCGCTATTGGCCATGCGCTCGATATCATTTCATGGAAATTATTAGAGAGTTAGCCCGCTGACTCTCATAGCTGCGGCCTAACAGCTATGTCTATATATGTAAGATCTCCAGAGACATTCTCTGAAGTACTGGCACTCTGTATTTGTCTTTTTTACTCGCACTCGCACTCTGTTTCTATGTTGCACTGTTTATGTTTTTGTGAAATAACGCCTTTCATCTTCAACCATTCTGGCATGAGGTTGTGAGTTGCAGTCACTTGTCTCACCGCTGGTTAAGAGTTTGGTGCACATACTGCTTCAAATGAAAAATCACTATATTCTTACCCATGATTTGAACCCTAAAACGAACAAGCAGCTTGATACAAGTCCTGGAACAAAAGGAACAAAGAGTGGCTATGTGTCGTTCATTACAAGGTCAGTGATATTTAATTGATAAAAGCCATACATATATTTCTCCACTTTGCAGAACGAATAATCTTCTTATAATCCATATGTTACATTTAACAAAACTATCCCATCAGTATATGACAAAGTTTTATGAATAGAAATGGAGAAAAATAATATTTAGGGCTAAAACTTCGAATGTCGTTAAACTAGTTACCTATGCCAAAGGCAGTTGGTTGAAAACTACATGGACTAGCATGTCTTCATTGCATCTTGATATGGCAGCCAGTATCTCATCATCAGTGGAGTCAAAAGAGCTATGATTTAAATAGATGCTCCAAAAGTAAAAGCAGGAGAACCATTACCAATGGAGCATAATTCTATGGTAAAGATTTGACGGTTACCACATTATTGAACTTTGCTATTGACTTAATATTTTTAGGTCTGTCTGTCTGTCGGACATTTCTTCTTTCCATAGATGCACTTTATAATTATATTATTTTATTCAAGTATGCAAAAATAAATGCTAATAATTCATAAAATTGCACATTTGCAATTTAGTCAAATTTTGCTAGAGATTTTAGTTAAACGAATGTTATAGATTTATTGACAGAGGAGGTAGAGTTCTACCCTATGCCAAAGACAGATGGATGAAAACCCAATGAATTGTTAGGCATTCATTGAATCTTGACATAACGGCTAGTATATCATCATCAGTGGAGTCCACCTAAAATCCAACTACTTGAGATAACATCCCGACTTCCTCATCAGTCTTCATCTTAAAATGACCGACTGCAATTATTGTTAGTGGTTGGAACTCTATTAATTGAATTCTTCATCTGTTGTACTTCCACAGTGACATATGATCTGATTTCTTTAGGTTACCACTGATGATTTTTTTAATCCATTACTCATCCACTTCATTTATGCTTAAAATGAAAGTTGTAATGTATGATTACAATATATTAAGCTTTGCAAGAATAAAATAGAAAAATGTTGCATAAGACTTAGCCATTTGTTATTTTATAGGGCATGATATATCCTCACTTTCAACATTTAATGCTCTGTGAAGCATTTTAAGTATGTTTTTCACTCATCTGCTTGTCCAAGTAGTACATAAAATTTTCATGATATCAAATGGTTTCATTAATATTCATCAAATGGTAATGGATCTTGCAAAGCATTATTAATTGTTTGAAACCCCTTTGCTTTGTTGAAAACTTAGGGCCTCGATTTAAATAGATGGGCCAAAGGTAAAGATTAACCATTACCAATGGATCTTAATTCTACTATACAGATTTGAAGTTTACCCCACAATTGAATACTTAAGATTTTTAGTAGCTTAGTCTGTCCGTCAATCATTTCTTCTTTCCACATATGCGCTTAATAATTATATTATTTTAATAAAAATATGTCATCACCAAAATGGTCTCTTTATTATAGTGAGAATGAACTTTTTATTCCTCTATTATTTTTTACCACAAGATGTCCCTTTATTATTTATTTGGAAATGAGCCAGAGAACTAGAAAAAGCACAAATGAGGTTTGTCGAACAACAAAAGAAATAGAGGTATGTTCTCTTATGTAAGGATGTCAAAGGAAAATGTATGCATGATCAAATAAATATAGATGAAATTATGGTGACACCCATTAGCAAGGGTTGTACATCAAAATAGCCATAATGCATGCATGCGGGCTCTATTCTATGTCCTCTGTGATTTAGGTCATCTCCATTAATGGATGACCCAAATCTCAAATTCGGGGTCAAATTTGAGTGTAGGTTGCTCCAACCCACACCCAAATTTGGCCCTAAATTTGGGGTCACACTATTGTAATCCCAAATTTGGGGTCTCACAAAAATATTAATTTTTTAATCATTTTTTTTATTTTTTAAAATTATTGTTATTAAAAGGTATAATACCCGAATTTATCCCTCTATTTTTCTCTCTCTTCTTTTTTGGTCCCTCTACTTAGAAATGCGCCCCACTAATCTCTCTACTCTTGAAAATGATCCAATTTAGTCCCTCTACCCTTAATCTCTTCCCATCTAGTTCCTCTTGAAAAATACAGCCAATAATTGGCCTATTTTAGAGTAGAAGGGACTAAGTAAAACCATTTTCAAGAGTAAAAGAACTATTTTGGAGCATTTCTGAGTAGAGGGACCAAAAGAGAAGAGAAATAAAAGTAGATGGACCAATTTGGGTATCATACCTAATTAAAATCATAAAATTAATAATTCATTAATATAATTATAACTAGTTATTATATATCTACAATATTAATTTACGTGCAATTCATTATTTAATTAATATTAAAATTATTAATTTAATTAATTTTCATGTTGTTAAAATTGTAATCAATCATGTGTTTATGTATTAAATATTTTCCTACTATATGAAAAAATAATTTCATTATTTATCAAGATAATTAAGAAAGTCATAATTCAATTTTTAAATAAATTAAATCATAAATTAAAAAAATAGTTGTAAATTTTTTTAATTTATTTTTATTAGAATTATTAAATTGTAATAAATATTTAATTAAATTATTGTTAAAAATGATTAATTTCAAGTATCCTTTTTATTGAATAGTAATAATAATATAAAAAAATGTGGAAGGAATATTTTGTGAATATGCTTTTTTGGGGTAAAATTTGAGGTTTGTGGTTAGTTGGAGTATAGTTTACTGTAACAAAACCAAATTTAGGATTTTGGGTTGTAGATTGGAGATGGGATTCTTATTTACATGCTAAGATGTATGATCCAGCCTACCATATGCATGCTATGTGTTTATGCACACATGCATGTGGTCCTTATTCTATGTCTTCCATGATTAAGGTTCTTATTTGTATGTAGTGTTTATGTGCCTCTTGTGATTCAAATCCCTATGATCTACATGCCATGTGTTTTTTTCTTCTCTCTATCTTCATTCTCTCTTTTTTCCTTTGCCCTATATTTCCTTGCATCCTTTTCATTCTTAGAGAGACAAAATTTTAAATTCCACCCTTATCTATGTGTATATATATATATATATATATATATATATATATATTTCCTATGATTATCGTGAGTGTTCTTCTACCTTTAGAAAGAAGAGCAGATAAAAAATTATAGTATCATTTTTGTGCATAATGGAATGATCTTCTGATCTGCTTGTTGTCAACCCTTGATAATTAAATAGTTATGTAAAATCTCTTGATTACATATGGAGGAAACTTATAAGTGGTCATGGACATTGTGAAGCATGAAAGAGTTTTAAAAATTTGCATAGGAAAAGAAGACAAACCATCAAGTTCTTTAGTTTAAATATCATAGATTTTTTACTAAGAGCCCATCTTCATTTCCATCTTCATTCACGGGTGCATTTATTCCTTAACTTTGCACACAATTATAAATACCTTTATTCCTCTCAAATGGATCATACTGCATTAGCTCTTTAACACAAGCAAGCGTAAAAGGTTCATATATATAATTATCCGTATATCAGAAAGTCATTGTTATAACTTAAAATAACGCTCATATCATTATCTAAGGAATTTGGGAGTGTCATGTGGTTTGTAAGCAAGATATGAAAGATGTTGTCTAGTGGATGATCATAAGAATATTTGGTTGTTAGGTTTAATGTAGTGTGTGTGTGTGTGTGTGTGTGTGTGTTTATGATGCTAGTTGTATATTAGGGTTATAGGTTGAATTTAGAATAAAGAGATGAAATGGTATATATTACACACACATGTATGCATATATTTATATACATGATTATGTCAAAAAACACTGTAAGAGAGAAAAAGATATATTCCTAAAGAAATTACCAAAAAGGACAAAATTGTGCAGACTTTGGATTTATATGCAAAATTTATGAGAAAGGACCAAAAATACTATATTCGAGGGTTTATTTACAAAAGATTACGGGAAATGAGAAAATGGAAGGATTCAGGGGTCTAGTCGAGAAAATAAAAAAAAACTTAGGGTCTAATATGCAAAAAAAACACCAGAGGGGCTAAGATGCAAAAATTTAAAAAAAAAAAAAGGAAAATGGATTTTTAGTGAAAATGATGGGTATTTTGGTAATTTCATGACATCTCCCCCGAAGCTTACTATAAGGTCTTAAGGAGACGTTCATTACCTACTGACACTCATAGGAGTGGATTGGAGTTAATGAAAAATTTTATAGAAAATTTTTTTAAAACCTACCATGAGGTCTTGATGACACTCATGGAAGTGGATAGGATGAAAAATCTATAAAAACCTTCTTCAAACCTACCATGAGATCTTGACACTCATGAAGTGGATAAAAAAAAATCTATAAAAACCTTTTTAAAAGTTACCATGAGATCTTGACACTCATGGGGGTGCATAGGAGAAATAAAGTCAATGAAACATTTTTGAAACTTACCATGAGGTCTTGACATTCATGGGGGTAAATAGGAAGAAAAATCTATAAAACCTTTCTATAACCTACCATAAGATCTTGACATTCATGGGCGTGGATAAGAGGGAAAAAAGATTATGAGAACCTCCTTGAAGCTAACTGCGATGTCTTAACACTCAAAAGGGCAAATTGGAATATTGGAAAATTTATAAAAAACAAAAAATTGAAGCCTATTATGAAATGTTAACACTCATAAGGATAGATTGAGTAATGAAAATCTATGAAAGCTCTTATGAAGCCTACGGTGAGGTTTTGACATTCATAGGGATGAATTAGAGTAATAAAATCATTAAAAACTCTTTCAAGCTTACTATAAAATCTTCACACTCACAAGAGTGAATTAGAGTGATAAAATCATTGAAAACTCTTTCAAGCCTACTATGAGTTCTTGACACTCACGAAGGTGAACAAGAGTAATGAAAAATTCGTGAAAATTTCTCGAAACCTACCGTGAGGTTTTGAAACTCATAGAGGTAAATAGAAATAATGAAAAATTCATAAAAATGTGTTGAGATATGAACTAAAGGAGCTCAAGGAAGCCCGAGATCTACAAGAAAGGTCGAGATCAACAAACTTAAGAGAGGCCTATTTCAACATACTCTTCGTGAAAGAGTTAAGAACACTAACCCAATTATGGGAGTATAAAAAAATTAAGAAATAGAAATTAATTTTTATGTTGTTTGAAGTCAATACAAAATTAATTTTTATGTTTGTCCAATCATTCTCATTCACACTTGTTTTTTTAATATAAGGCTTTTAATATATTAGTGTTTGAAACCAATCATTCTCATTCACACTTGAAAATTAAAAAATTTCTTGACACTAATATGTTGTTTGAAGTCAATAAAAATTAATTTTTATGTTTGTCCAATCATTCTCATTCACACTTGTTTTTTTAATATAAGGCTTTTACCACAAAGTCTGAGCTAATTAATATTAGGGGCTTGCCCCCAATGAAATTCATGAACCGCAATTATCTAAATTACTAAAGTAATTAAATTTTAATTTGTGATCCATCATTTTTACCAATTGACCTTAATTAAAAGTCGGGTGGTCAGGTGAAGATAAAGGGCCCCACAATACATAATCTATATAAAACATATTTTTTCATAATTCTTTGTAATATTAAATTTTAATTAAATTTTAAAATAATTAATAATCTTAAAATGGACTGAAGCTCTTATATCTTTCCCAAGTTATGAATTAGTAATTTAATGAAAATTTACTAAGAAATTAAATAAATATTTTAATTAAGTTAGTCAGTGAAATAGAGTGGAACTATGGGGAGTAGCACATACTTTATTTTTTTATAAAACTTAATTATATAAATAAATATATTTTGTAAGTAAAAATTCTTGATATTAATAAAAATACCTTTTATATCAAAATTTAATCAATTTCATTGCAAAATATTTCTCTTCAAAAATAAATTGAAACCTTCAAGCCATCAATAAAAATAGGTTATTCAAATCCTCTGCATAAGAGAAAAATACAGCTTTGTTCTGAAACATTAATTAAAGTGGATGCTTATTAATGTATAACTATTCATATCCCCAAACTCCTAAACCTTTTTATCTCCCCAAACTCTCAAACCTCTTCATCTTCCTATAATATTTATGAGGAAGTTTAATAGTTGTGATTTTCATATGCATCTTACCCTATAAATAGAGGCTTTGTAATCTTGTACAATATAGATGTGATATACATGATACAAAGAAGGAAAGTGAATAAAAAGTTGTCTATTTCTCTTCTCTCCACTTGGGTATTGTCTTTATTTGTATATACATCAAGCTTTGAGGTAAATTGTTTTGATCTTGGTTATCATAGATCTCCTAATAACAAGTAATAGAATATGCATGGTTTTTATATATTCATACTTGCTTTCACAATAATTCGATTCTCATGATATTTGATATTATTTGACTTATCTTATATTTATGTGATAATATCAATATGTCTAATATTGTAAAACTTGAATTTGTGGCTCTTGACATTACGGGGAAGAATTATTTATCATGGGTGTTAGATAATGAAATTCATTTGGATGCAAATGGTCCTGAAGACACAATCATAGAAAGGAATAAAGTATCCAACCAAGATAAGGCCAAAGCCATGATCTGTAAAGGATTGAAAACTGAATACCTTACGGTAAAAGACCCACTTATTCTTTGAAATAATTTAAAATATCTTATTGATCTTTACCAAGAATTACTCAAGACAAAGAGGAAAAGATAGAGATAAATTTTTCTTATAAAGATTATCTTGATCATTGCCATATTGATTATACTCATTTGGATATTACTAACTTCCTAATATATCCTGAAGAGAAGATTAATTATTTAATTGATGATGGGAAATGAGTATTCATTTGAGTGAAAATATGCATCTCCCTGATAATGCAACAACTCACACCATCCTTAAAAACAAAAAAAAAACTTCTCTTATTTAGTAATGCAAAAAAGCCAATGTCAGTACTATATCAGGTAGTACAAAGTTAATCCAAGTCTCCGGAAGAGTTAATTTGTCATTACCAGGCGGAACAAAATTTTATATCAATAGTGCATTATATTCTACCAAGTCTCAAAGAAACTTGCTAAGTTTGAAAGATATCCACCGAAATAGATATCATATTAAGACAACAAATAAGAGAAATATTAAATATCTTTATATTGTAAGTTTGATCTCAGATAAAGAATGTATAGTAGAAAAATTACATGCATCTTCCTCTGGTTTGTACTACACATATATTAGTATAACTGAAACATATGCTATCATAAATCACAAGCTTACAAATTATAATACATTCATTGTTTGGCATGATGGTTGGGTCATCCCAGATCAATTATAATGCGAAAAATAATTGAGCATTCACATGGGCATGATGGTCCCATGTATGTTTTTTATCAACATGCAACTAAGCATTTTCTTGATTGCTTGCTCAATTAATTCGATTACAAGTACAATTTCCTAATTATCCAATTATTAAAATATGCCTTGATAATGTTGGTACATTTACTTCTCAAACTTTTAATGACTACTGTAATTTATGTCGAATATCCTATAGAACATGTTCATACATAGAATGGTCTTGTAGAATCACTTGTCAAGCTTTTGTGCTTAATTAATTACAAGGTCATTGCTTATGAGAACAAAATTTTCAATTTCTTGTTGGGGGCATGCTATTTTGCATGCATCATCTTTAATTCGCATCAGACCGACAAATTATCATAAATACTCCGTTTTACAATTAGTTTTTGGTCAAGAACCTAATATTTCCCATCTAAGAATTTTTAGATGTGTGTTTATGTTCCAATTGCTCCACCACAACACACTAAGACAGTCCTTCAAAGGAGGTTAGGAATTTATGTTGGGTATGAGACTCCATCTATAATAACCATTAACAGGTGATTTATTCAAAGCTCAATTCATTGATTGTCATTTTGATGAATTAGTTTTTTCAACATTAAGGGGAGAAAGTAAACAATTGGTAAAAGAGATTAGTTTGAATGAATTGTCATTATCTTATCATGATCCTCCTCTTACTAAACAATATGACCTAGAAGTTCAAAAGATAATTCATTTAAAAAGTTTAGCTGAACAACTACCAGATGCATTTACTTACCCAAAGAATGTGACTAAATCACATATACCAATTGTTAATTCTCCAATGAAATTTGATGTCCCTGTAGAATAAATTAATATCACAAATAAATCCAAAGCACGCATGAAGGGTGGCAGGCCTATAAGTTCCAAAGATAAAAATCCTCAAAAGGAGCTAAGAAACTAAATGGCCAAATCGAGAATAAAATAACTCTAGAAGAGTATTTAGAATAGTCCAAATTCTAAACAATATTTTAGTTCCAAAAGATACACAGGTACCTAAAATTTGTGAAAATAAAGAGATCTCTATCAATTATGTTCTAAATGGAATAAAATGGAACTGAAATAAAGTCAACGTTGACAATATTTTTGCAAATAATATAGCGCTAAATAATGAGAATCATGAACCAAACTCTGCAAACAAAGAAATGACTAGCCAAAATGGAAAGATGTAATTGAGTCAAAATTAAACTTACTTGGAAAACTAAAAGTTTTTTTTTTTACCTATTGTTCGTACACCTAAAAGTGTAAAGCCAATTGGATATAAATGGGTATTTGTGCGAAACCGAAATGAGAAAGGTGAAATTATGAGATATAAGGCACAACTTGTGGATCAAAGATTTTCACGAAGACCTAGCATTGACTATGATGAAACCTGTGGTGGATGTAACTACCTTTTAATACTTAATTAGTCTGGCAGTATATGAAGGACTCGATTTGCGTAGTTACAGCTTATTTATGTGGGTCATTTGATAGTGAAATATATATATATATATATATATATAACTCCTTGAAGGATTTAAAATGCTTGAAGCATGCGATTCAACTTATCAAGAACATTATTCAATCAAATTAAATAAGTCATTGTATTGACTGAAACAATCTGGACGCATGTGGTATAATCGTCTTACTGAATATTTAATAAAAAAAATCTAAAAATGATCCTATTTATCCATGTATTTTTATAAAAAAAATCTGGAATTAATGAGTATGTTATAATTGCAGTTTATGTTGACGACTTAAGTATTATTGGAACTCCAAAAGAGCTTCAAAAGACAGTAAATTAGTTAAAGAAAGAATTTAAGATAAAGGATCTTGGGAGAACAAAGTTTTGCCTTGAGTTGCAAATTGAATATTTGAAAAATGAGATTTTTGTGCATCAAAAAGCTCACACTATGAAAGTATTGAAACGATTTTATATGGATAAATCACATCCATTGACTACTCCGATGGTCATAAGGTCACTAAATGTGAATAAAGACCCTTTTTGACCTGGGGAAAATGATAAGGAACTACTTGTTTTTGAAGTACCATATCTTAGTGCAATCGGAACACTAATGTATCTTGCTGGTAGCACAAGACCTGATATATCATTAGCTGTTAATTTGTTAACAAGATATAGTTCTTGTCCCACATGAAAGCATTAGAATGAGTAAAACATATACTTCATTACCTTCGAGGAACAATGGATATGGGTTTGTTTTCCCCAAATAAATATAAATAATATTTAATTGGTTATACAGATATTTAGTATTTATCTGACCCACATAATGGCCGATCACAAACAGGATATTTGTTTACATGTGATGGTACAACTATGTCATGGCGATCTATGAAACAAACTATAACTGCCACATCATCTAATCATGCAGAAATTTTAGCAATACATGAGCCAAGCCGAGAATGCGTCTAATTAAGATCTGCAATTCAACACATTCAATGGACTTGTGCTTTGTTTTCAAGAAAAATGACCCTCAACAGTCCTATATAAAGATAATGTTGCATGTATTACCCAACTGAAAGACGGATATATTAAAGAGGATTGAACAAAACATATTTCACCAAAATTCTTTTTTACTCATGATCTTGAGAAGAATGGTGATATTAATATTCAACAAGTCCGTTCAAGTGATAATCTAGCAGATTTGTTTACCAAAGCACTTCCTATTACAATATTTGAAAAGTTTGTCCATAATATTGGAGTTCGTCAACTCAAAGATCTCAATTGATATTGTCATGCATGTTGTGTATGGTTTTCCTTAACCATGGTTTTTCCCATTGAATTTTTCAAGTAAGGTTTTTAATGAAGCAGCGATTATAACGTATACTAAGGATAATGTACTCTTTTTTATTCTATTGGGAGGTTTTAACGAGGCATTTTTTTTATTATGGGCATCCAAGGGAGCGTCATGAAACATTAATTAAAGTGGATGCCTATTAGTGCATATATAAGTCTTTGTATCCCCAAACTATTAAACATTTTCAGCTCCCAAACCTCCCAAACCACTTCATCTTCTCATGTCTCTTCATCTTCCTACATCTCTATATGCATATTAATCTATAAATAGAGGTTTTGTAATCTTATACAGTTTGTGATATACATAAGATAAAAAAGAAAAATGTATAAACTATTTCTTTTTTCTCCATTTGAGAACTGTTTTTATTTGCTTTCTTAATTTTATAAATAGCTTGACGTTTTTACCATGCAAAATGCCAGAGCCTCCCCAATTTGTTGATCTAGGATTTTGTCTTTACCATGTAGAAAATGCCGGCGCCTCTCCAATTTGTTGATCTAGGATTTAGTGTCTAAAGTTTAGGATTTCAGATTTAAAATTTATCACATCTCCTAAAATAACAAAATTTCATTAAAAATAAAAATAAAAATATTATAATAAGGTATGATATGTTACAGAAATTAACAATTTCCAGGCCATCACCGCTCATGTCAGTAGACGTGGCCATTTTGAACCGAAACCGTGGAACCGAACCGGAACCGAACCGCCAAAAACCGGAACCGGAACCGGAAAAACCGTAACCGTCCTAAAACCGGAACCGGAACCTTCATATAAGGTTCGGTTCCGGTTTCAAAATTTAAAAACCGTGGAACCGGTGGTTCAACCGACGGTTCCATATGCGGTTCAACCGGCAGTTCCACATACGGTTCAACCAAAGGTTCAAAACAAAAGTTCATATTATATTATATAAATATAATATGAATAATGTCATACTATATAAATAATGTCATTTATGATTAGGTTTTTATTTTGTTAATATCATTAATTAGTAATTAATTAAGTAATTGCATGTTTAAAGATATTTTAAATAATTAATTAAAGATATTAACCAAATTGATTATTGATTAGGTCTGATTCTGAATACTTGATTAGCCGATTAGGTCTGATTTGTGACATTCGTCCAACTTATATGTATTAAGCCATGCAAAACTTTGTTACTCATGCAAGAGGATAAGTTATAATTAATTGATTATGTCACAAATTATTAGTTACAAATTAAATATGAATTTATTAAAACAATTTAATTAACGAGAAGTACTTAAATATTCAATTCTTTAGTAGATTTCTATATTATTTTTATAATTTAATATAAAAAACAAAGACTAGACTTTATATATCTTCTCTTTTGAAACTTATAAAATTAACGTAGTTTATATTAAATTATATTTATTTTATATAAATGAAAATATACTGAGTAAAATGCTCTCATGTAAAACATTTGAATCATTAAAAAAAAGTGGAAATTGCCAAAAACACCTTGTAAGTTTACAATATTGCCAAAAACACCCCGTTAGTTTTGCACTCCTCAAAAACCCCTTCCTTTTGAATACAATGATTTTTTAAACCCCCCAAACATCTAATAGTGATTGATAGAGTTAATTTGGAATTTTTTGGACGAAATTGTCCCTTGCGTGGGAAGTTATGGCAAGTGTGACAGGGTTTGACTATAATGCCCTTGGGTACAATGAGTTTCTATTTGAAAATGAAGCTTCTATTTAAAATATGAGGTATGAGGTTCTGTTTAAAAAATGAGTTTCCTGTTTAAAAAATGAGTTTTCTATTTAAAAAAATGAGTTTTTTGTTTAAAAAATTGAGTTTTCTGTTTAAGAAATGAGTTTTCTGTTTAAGAAAAGAGGTTTCTGTTTAAAAAAATGAGGTCTCTGTTTAAGAAATGAGTTTTCTGTTTAAGAAATGAGGGTTTTGTTTAAAAAAATGAGGTCTCTGTTTAAGAAATGAGTTTTTTGTGGTGTATTTATCACCCCCAAAATCTCTTTATTGCAGTTGGACTGGGCCAGTGAGACAAAGCATGCGGCTCACAATCACAGTCACGTTGCATGAAAAATGGGATTTCATGTTCAGAGAAAAAGGTGCAACCTTTCGATGCCTTCGCTCGACAACGAGGAGCATCGCGGTCTTCCCCGAGGTCAGCGACGAAGAAGATGAAAGAGATGAGGTCGACGACAGGGAAGACGATGAAGACGAAGACGAAGACGGCGAGATCGAACCCTCATCGGCGCCGCTTCCTCCCTCCGCTCGCCATCGCGACTTAGGCACCATGGATCCAAACCCCGGAATGATCCCTAACCCTAACCCTATTGCTATCCATGTTGCGGTCTCCGCAGTCGAGAATGGTTCCGTTCAAGTTCAGCCCGTCTTATCCGACGTCGCCACCGAAGACCTCACCACTCCGGACCGCCGAGGAACGTCGCCCAACCGGATCGCCAACGCCGATAAAAGATTTCTCCTTTAAGACCCCACGAGCGAAAGCCACGCCGAGATCGCTCGCCCGGATCCGGAGCTCGAAAGACTCAGCGTTCGCGACGAGATCGGCGACGATGAGATACTCAATGTCCCCTACTCAATGAGGTCTCTGCTTTAAAAAAATAAGCTCTCTGTTTAAGAAATGAGTTCTCTGCTTTAAGAAATGAGTTCTCTGTTTATATGCTTGTTTGTCTTTGTTTAACTATCGATGTTTCGCTTTTAATATATTGCGTTTTGCGTTTAAAAAAAGTGCTTAAATATCGTTGTTTCTATTTAAATATGTACGAGTGCAACCTTTCGATGCCTTCAGCTCGACGACGAGGAGCATGCGGTCTTCCCCGAGGTCGACTGACGAAGAAGATGAAAAGAGATGAGGTCGACGACAGGGAAGACGATGAAGATGAAGACGAAGACGGCGAGATCGAACCCTCATCGGCACCGCTTCCTCCCTCCGTTCCCGTCACCGACTTAGGCACCATGGATCCAAACCCCGGAATGATCCCCTAACCCTAACCCTATTGCTATCCATGTTGCGGTCTCCGCGATCGAGAATGGTTCCGTTCAAGTTCGACCCGTCTTATCCGACGTCGCCATCGAAGACCTCACCACTCCGACCGCCGAGGAACGTCGCCAACCCGGATCGCCAACGCCAATAAAGATTTCTCCTTTAAGACCCCACACGAGCATGCCACCTTCGAGATCGCTCGCCCGGATCCCGGAGCTCAAGACTCAGCTGCTCACGCGAGATCGACGACGATGAGATACTCAATGTCCCTACTCAATGAGGTTTCGTTTAAAAAAATGAGGTCTTTGTTTAAAAAAAATAAGCTCTCCGTTTAAGAAATGAGTTCTCTGCTTTATATGCTTGTTTGTCTTTGTTTAACTATCGATGTTTCGCTTAATATATTGCGCTTTACGCTTTAAAAAAAGTGCTTAAATATCGTTGTTTCTATTTAAATATGTACGAGTGGCCAAGATTAATTGGTTTTATATCCAGGATTAATTTATCATGTAAATATTTGTTTTTTTCCGTTTAAATATTAATGTTTTTTTGTTTAAAAAAATGAGTTTTATGTTTAAAAAAATGAGGTTTCGTTTAAGAAATGAGTTTTTCGTTTAAGAAATGAGGTTTCGTTTAAGAAATGAACTCTCTGTTTAAGAAATGAGCTCTGCTTTTAAGAAATGAGCTCTGTTTAAGAAATGAGTACGTCAAAAAGGAATGCAAAAAGAATGAAAAAAATGTATGCAAAAAGGTTTAAGGGCAATGATGGAATTTCATAATGCAGGGGGTAAAAAGGAAGTGAAACAATAAAGGAAGGGTTGTTCGAGGGTATGCAAAACTCACGAGTACATTTGGGAAGTTTTTGAAATTATCGAGGGAGTAAAGCAGTAATTTTTCCTTAAAAAAATATAAATAAATAAAAATAAAATAAACATGAATATATATGTGTATATATATCAATTTGCCTGATTTTGTTGACCATTTAAAGATATATATATATATATTCCAATATATAGATAAAACTCCCAAGATTTTTCAATTTAGTAAACTATGCAAACTTATATAAGTATACTAGAAATCAAAAAGAAAAAGGATAAAAAAACAATTCCTAAAAGAAAAAAAGCAGATAACATACATGAACATTAAAAAAATAATAACAACAAAATAAATAAAACATTGAAAACCTCGGGTATACTAGTATACCTACTAACTTAACCTACTATCTTATATTAATATTAAATTAATTCTTGTATTTTTTTGTGTTAATTAATTTGAATTATTGAATTATTTAGTTAAAAAAACCGAAACAGTATGAACCAGTCAAACCGGAACCGTAGAACCAAACCGCCAGAACCGGAACCGAAACCGAACCGCCAAGAACCTTGCCTAGACGGTTCGGTTCCGGTTCAAGGTTTATAACCGGCGGTTCCTAAACAGTGGCCATGTCTACATGTCAGTATGGAACCACTTTACATGTAAATGTCTTCTGAATAAAGCATTGAAATTCGAAGACAGCCACAAGCACAACATTATAGCCTGCCTATCAAAATTATCACAAGCCCAAAAGTGAAACAAGGAAAGAAGTACAACTCAAGAAATTGAGAAGCTGTAAGCAGATTGCCTCATAAAAGTAGCCAAAAAAAAAAAAACTTTTTGAGCTCTAAATAGATTGGTAAAACAGTTTTCATCATCCTTTGAAGAAGACAGTAAAAATACAGCCAGAGTGCAGCTTTTTTAGGCCTTCATTCCCTTGCGGCCACCTTTATTTCCTTTTGAAGGAGCTTTCGAAGCTCCTCTATTCCTCTGGCCTTTTACCTTCCCTTTGGCACCGCCTTTCATCTTCTTACCCTTACCTGACTTCCCCGCCCCACGAGACCTTGCATCCTTCTTCATTCGCCGATCAACCAAGACCTTTCCCTTACCAGGCTTCACCTGAACCCCCTTCTTTGCGACAACATACTCCTTCTGGGGCCTCTTTGGCATTGCCTTCTTGTAGAGTTGATTGATCATCTTATCTTTTGACCGCTCAGAGATGTCAGTCTGGTCGGAGATTGCATTTGCCTTCTGACGAGCATTCTCCATCTTCTTCATTGCAATACGTTTCTTTCGAGCTTTGGCCTCTGCCACCTTCTTCGCTGGTCGAGCATCAATCTCTCTGAACTGAGCTCTCATGGCGGCAACCTCCTCCCTTGTCACAGGTTTCATAGGCTGGGAGTGCTTCTTCTCTTCCTGCACAAACCATAATGGAAGCTGGTCTTCATCATCATCAAACATATATCTACTGTAGCCATCATCAATTATCTGATTCCTCAGCTTCTTCCTTAACATCTTCACCCCCAGAGCTGATATTTCAGCCTTTTCAAGATCATCTAAATCCTCTGATGTATCAGAGGATGAATCATCATCATCATCACTTGCTTTTATAGGTTCAGCGGGAACGATTTCAAAATCTTCTTGCTGTGAAACCCGAGATTTTGGTTTAGTGAGGCCTTTGCCACCAGCCGCCTTGTCTTTTATCTTTTTGGACATTCTGGGCAAGTGCTCCTCTCCTTCATCATCACTGTCACTTTTTTCAAACTCTCCTTGTGTTGCAGCTCGAGCAAACACATCTTGACTAAACCACTTGTCCATGATTTGCTCTTGAGTTGCCGGTTCATCCTCATGCAAAGACACCATGAGAGGGTTCATCTCCTGGCCATTCTCATCATGGTCAGAATCATAATCCGATGGAGCCACATCATCATCATCACCTCCCTGTTTTGATGGCCAGACAATATAAAAAGATTAGTTAAGAATAAAAACACATTTGGCATTAGAAAAAACACACATGAGATGTGTGGGCAAACTACATCCAAGCTCTAGTAAAATTCCAACAAAGAAGAATTACCAGAAAGCATATCAAATTACAGGGAAGAAAGAACCTTGTTAATAGATGAATATGCACAGCATAATATTGTCAAATAAGCATTAACATAAAATTGGTGAGCCTAGTGACAGTAAAAGCGATTCCAAATGAATTCAACAGATATGAAGAAATATCAGATATCAATCCCCATTATTACATCAGTCACACAAAGACCTTGGAACAAAATAACTAATTAATTGTTGGCAGCAAGATTTTTTGAATGCTCATGAGTGAGTAAGAACAAAAGACTAATAAATAAGAAAATAATGCGCTCACCCATTACCTCCATCTATTTCAATGTGTCAATCACTAAGTACTGGCAGTGGATATCTTATACCCTGACATGAAAATCTGAGTTTTCATTTCAAAGTCAGAAATCATACCTCCATCAAATCAGCACCGTCAGTAGAGGCAACCCGCTTAGCTCGTTTGGTTGGTTTTGTGCTCCCACCCTTTCTAGTTATGTATCGTTCATAAGCTTGGTCAAGCATTTCCTCAAGTTGTTCATCATACCTGTTAGAGAATTTAGTTAGGATTAGACATGGATGAGTTCCTGAGAATTGAGAAATAATAAGAACCATTGCAACAGGAACTGATACCTCAAAAATACAACTCAACATATATAAGTCTCAGAAAAGGAAAGATTACCGCTTTTGATCTTCATCAGAATCCCCCGGGCTATCAACGGTATCATGGTAAACAGCAGCACGCATTTCTTCATTTTCACTGTCCGTGAATTCACCATCTTCATGATTGAGCTCTGCAGTATGGATGGCAGACAGTTCCTTCTTCCCCTGAACACAACAAGCAAAATGATCAGCTCACAAAATTTTAACCAGCTACTGTCCAAATCAAAAATTGCTTCACAAACAATGCAACAATTGGCTTTCCACTTCAAAATGTGGAAATAAACAACAATGCAAATAATTGAAAAGCAATACTTCAGTGGCAATATGGAAAAGCAATGAATGAACCAAATACCAGAACATTCAACTCTGAAGTTCAAAATGTGGAAGTAAACAAGACCACTAGGAATAATTCTAATCTGCCCAATGCAAAGGTGTAACATAATACTTCAGCAGTAATATGGCTAAAACGAAATCAAATAACCTGAGTGCCAAAGAATTCCAGTACAATATTGAGTCTGCTTCATGTTAGTAGATTTTCATCTACTCTGTCACAATGTTCTAAAGCAAGCTGAAAGAAAAAGATATATAATGTATCATTGAAGAGTAGTATGCATGCGCTCTTCACCTGATATTATAAGATCTTCAACATCTTCCAAACACAAAAACTTGCGAACAGAAGTCAAAAAGTAACTAATTTGAAGGGAAAATATCAGGAAAACTAAATCAAAGAATGAAAAACTATGCAAAAAGTTAGCCAAAAACTCGAGCGCATTACTTCCCACAACCACAATCTATGCTGAATTTGTTTCTAAAGGATAATTATTAAATAAAGCATGAGTTAGAAACTAAATGCTTGATACCTTTACCTAGATTCTTTGTTAAGTTCAATGGAGGCCTATAACAATATATTGCATAAAACTTCTCAAACATAAATTATGGGAAATTATATGGTGCATTATCTTTAATCATCAAAAGACATGAAAATTCAGACAAAAGTTACAAACAAAAAGCTTGATCCCTATAGCAATATGGTTCTCCATGATGAATACAAAGCATAACCATACGCTGCATGAACCTTCTCACCAACATCTTATGGGTAAGTACATGGTGCACCTTATTAGGAGTAATGAAATATACACCAAAAGCTTGAAGCATGAAGGTAAGTCATCTATGCAAACAATCGAAGTATACAAGGTACTTTAATTAAAAAAATAAGAACAAACCTTAATGGAGGAGAGAGAAAATAATGAATTGTCATTGTAACTATCTTCTGTGGCATCAACCTGCATCCCAGTTGCTTTGCGAACCTTATCCTGTAAATTTATGTAAAAGAAGGCATCAGCAAAATTTATATGAAATTTACTAAATTTATCCAATTAAAACAAACCTTAGCTCGGCGTTTTGCAAGAAGTTTTTTCTGTCTCTTTTTCTTATGTTCCAGAGCAAATGTTAGCTCTTCCATTTCACCTAGTAGCCGATCATCCTCATTTCCTTTTACATCATCTTCATCCACATTGCACTTTGTGCCATTCTCTGTTTCAGCAGCTTTAGAAGCAACTTTCTTACTAGACAAGAGTTCCTTTCTTATGCGCATACGCCATCTGTGCATAATAAATAAAGAAAAACAAAACTCATCAGGGATTCCCATTGGAGAAACCAGTTGCTTAGAATAAAACCAGGTGAAAGAATAGCAAATAAGGTTAAGGTAGAAATATATATATTAGAGCCTACACTGGTAATACCATGTATCAAATCTATCTTTGAAATGTTGACCTCAGATATATAACAAACAAAAAAAATGCTCAACTTACTTTAGGAGATGCTTGAAGCTATGTTTGTCCAGCACACATAAATCCGCACATAATGATCTAACCTGGTGAATTAAGCCAGTCCTTCGTTTAGGAGAAAATATAGAGTGATTGAGAATAAATGATTTGACCAATTACCTCCTCTGAAGTTAATTCATGGTTCTTGATAGACAAACATGCTGGGTCTACAAAAGACAACTCTGTCACTGAACCAAGAAACTCCAGTGGTGTTTCTGACCAAATAAAGTCTGAAGCTTTGCCAACCTTCCTCAAAATGGAACTCCCATCCTCATAACTACACCATGAAAATAAGCAGAGATTTCAGAATATCTGGATCACATTTATCCATAGTCATACACTAGAGCCTTTCCAGAAATGCGACTCCACTCAGCCTATATCACTGCTTCTGACAGAAGATACCATATGAAAAACAAGCCATAAAACAGCTATCTTGAAGATATTTGATTGAAGAACTAGAATGGATTTGAAGGCAAAGATGAGAAAGAATAAATTGCTAAACCTGGCATCATTAATTCCACATAGTTCAGATAGGTCTCGAAGTTTTTTAGTAGTTGAAGAATAAATTGATGCAAAATATAAGACAAGATTAACATAATTAACCCAAAACAAAGCTGTAAATAAAAATATAATCACAGTATGTAGCAGGCTTATACATCAAAAAGTAAATGATTCCATTTAAGTGACTATATGTGCATTTATTACAAATATATGATAACAGCAGCAACATGTTTAAGATATACATTAAACAGCGCATGGAGCACAAAATGATAATAATATCAAGTGTTTTATCTGAAAATCATGTTATGAAGACAGACATTATGACCTGCTTTAACATAGTTTGCAACATCAGCTAAATCATATACCTTATATAGAATGCACATCTATTGAAAAACCGCTTACCCTTCACGATTTCTCTTTTGTTTGGTTCCTCTAAGAACATCCACCACCTGTGTGAAAGATAAAAATTAAACATGGTAGAAGCTATTTAATACATCAAGATTAATTAAATCAATAAACTGACTACAAATGCAGGGAAAGCTACCTTAGGAGTATCTGTGACCCCTTGAAACAGGTGTTTCACATCAAGAAGACGGGGGTCAATCTTTGCAGGGGCCTTGTATTTTAAACCAATAACATAAATTTCTGCAGAAGTACTACGACTGGCAACAGGTTTAGTAACCTCAACCTTCTCAAAAAGCTGCAAATTATGGGATTTAGTTAATAAGTGTCAAAAAAAAAAACCAAGGTCAACACAAATAATCAGAGGCAATTACCTGTTTCATACAGTAGATAATTGCACTGTAGTCTTGTGATCTAAAAACCTGAAATACAAAATGATTTAAACTGAACAAGTGAACATCAAGAGAAATTGTTATCAAAGAAACAATAACTTAACAGGAAGTATAAGAAAACCGACATGAGCACCAGAAATGTCAAGAAAAACTGGAGTTACATAAACAAATAACACAAGAAACAAATAAATTCAGGACTTCTAAATCTTCATGATTACATTAGTATATCAAAAACCCTCCAATTTCTTCAAGAAGGAAAAAAAGAAATCACACTTCCAGAACCAAAAAAAGGATTATCGTCACTACTCATTCCCGTCTCCATTAAGTTAATTTCTCCAATTTCATGATCCTACATCAAAGCAGAAGCACCAGTTTCATAAGATTTAATTCCATATATCTTCTAATTGCTCAAGATAGTTGACACCTATCCAAAATCCTAATGCCACTAAACACTCAAAAATTCTCCAATACCATGGTTCTATATTCCCAATGATAACAAGTACATCTAAAGACAAGCAATTGCACAACATGATAAAAAATAGAAATAAAAAGTAAAAACAAAATCAATTTTTTTTCATTTTTCCGATCAAACCTTGGTGACGAAGGTGCCCTGGGGAGCCAAGAATTCTGTAGCAAGGCGTATCGAATCAACAACCAATGCAGATTGGCTTGTAGCTTCCTGCGCCCAAGCACCACCAACATTGGGAGACCCATCATGCAAAACAAGGTTAAACGCCGACACTCCATGCTGCCCCATGAGACGCTTAATCGTAGAGCGACATCGCGGGGTGGTGATGTCCTCAACGATGGACTCCGCACCCTTGATAGGGCGGATAGGGTGGAGATCAACACCGAGAATGAAGGCACCGACAGGAGCGCGACGAACGGCGACCTGGAGCCATCCTCCGGGGGCGGCACAGAGGTCAAGGACGGAGCGGGAGGAGGAGAGAAGGGAGTACTTGGCGTCAAGCTGGTGGAGCTTGAAGGCAGCACGGGAGCGGTAGCCTTGCTCCTTGGCGAGGTGGTAGAACTTGTCAAGCCTCTGCTTGCCCTTCGTCTTTGCTTTGCCCATCGCGGCCGCGCCGACAGCGGCGACGCCTCTAGGGTTTTGGATATTTATCTAAGGGTTTTATACGTTTATATATATTTATTTTTGGTTTATGTGTCCCTTGCTTGGGTCAGTGGTGATGCGAGTGGCGAGAATTTTAAATTTTTTTGGGAGTCCTTGTGTTTATTTTTTATTAGTCCTCAGAATTTAATTTATTTGTTTGTTTGTTTATTTTTTTGCCCTTTGAAACTGCTAAAAACACCCTCTAAGTTTTGCAGTTATCGCTAAAAACACCCTTAGTTTTCATGACTCCCCAAAAACCCCTTCCTTTTTATTTCCATGCTTTTTCAACCCCCCAAAGACGTGAATCGGATGTCAACGGTGTTATTTTTAAAAATTTTATGGACAAAAATGCCCTTGCATGGGGAGTCGTGATCGCTACCTATTTCAGTATGAGAGGAAGTGGGGGGTTTTTCAGTAGGGTAACCCCAAGAGAGGAATTCTATGGAGCCTTTTAGTTATTTTTTTCTCAACTAGAGTCTTCGGGTTAAACCATTTCCAAGTTGTCTCCGAAGTTGTCTCTCACGTGCGACCCTCTGTAATTCATGGCTTTTTTCCCTTTCCACCAGCATCTCGAAGGAAAAGTCCCCCACGCAAGTAGTTGGCATTTCATCAGTTTGCAAACTAAGGTATTGAGTATGGTTTTATGTTAAGCTGCTCATTACTAAAGAAAGATTTTTTTCGATTTTTGTTTTTGTGCTCCCTGCTTTTTTGTTGGAAGATATTGAAGTCTGCGGTGGGATTTCTCTACTGGGGTTTTGTTAGTCTGCTGGGAGATTTCTCGGCTAGGGTTTTGTGTTGTTTTGCGCTTTCGTCTGTATACACTATCGGAATAGGTTTTTTCGATTGTTATGATTTGTGTAATATTTATAATGTACAATTCCCATTTTATTTGATATGGTTTCAGTTTTAAAAATGAGGTTTACGTTTAACAAATGAGATGTTACAATTTAAATTTTGTTATTAATGTGTTTTTATTGTCACAGGCTTTTGACTATGGCGGTCAACCTAGTTAATGGGCGATGCTATTTGACACCGGTAGTGAAGACCTTAGCTGAATTGAAAGATAACATGACCCCTCGACACTGGGAGATCATCCGAAGGACACCGTTTGCAGCATTCACTGAACTGGAAGCTATCTACCAAAAGAGGGCCCTTCTTGATTCTCTATTGTAAAGGAACGATGGTCGCACCAATAAATTCAGGATCGGGAAAAGCCTGCTGAGTTTCAGGCCTCAAGATGTGGCCCTCATTCTTGGTCTGGGTTGTGATGGCAACGCAGTCGTGTTTAAGAAGAATAAAATCCGCTCAGTGTTCGAAGGTAGGTATTTATCAAAAACCTATGAGAGACACAGAGACTCCATCAAGAGCGCTCTTGTCCAACTTGTTCGACAAAGGGGGGAAGAAGAAAATTTTGTCAAACTCCTGATGGTGTATCTCATGGGTACAGTCCTCTTCCCAAATACATCATGCTCGGTTCCGAACTGGATCGTTGATTATGTCGATGATCTACCCGCCATGGGGCGATACGCATGGGCGCAGGGCGACGCACTAGTGGTCGATGGAGGACATTCCACAGCGACCGCTCGAGTGCAAGATAGATGCGCAGGGAAGAAGACCAACACAGGATATATTAAGGGGTGCTCGGTCGCGCTTAACGTATGATTTTACGAGCTGACCGGAACGGGAAAGAAAGTCCTATTCGGCAAGATCCCAAGGATGCTGTGCTACGGTGAAAGTAGTTACCGAAAGCAAGCGACGGTAGAAACCAACTTGTCATCGCTCGAAGGAAAAGAGGTAATAAATCATGGACAATGTTTAACATAAGTCTTTAATGTTTAAACATTTTATTTAGTGTTTAAATGTGTTATTTACTGTGTAAAACTTATTAATAAAGGTTTAAACATTGTGTTTTCCGTTTAAATAAATTCGATAATGTTTAATATATAAAAAATATGTTTAACTTTAGTTGTTATAGTTTAAACTGAATGATTTCCCTGAAATTGTTTGGTTTACATATGTTAGTTTCCTGAGCTGGTTCCGGTGAGTGCTGAAGAAGAAATATATGTTGGGGCCAACCGACGGATGGATGCTATTCCTCCGGAACCACTTGCTCGAAGGCAGGATGAGAGGGCAACCTCTATCGTGCGCGCTCAACCCCGTTCTCGTACTTCCAGCCCACCACGCACACGCATTCCTCGACGCCGGAGAAGCCCTCCCCCACCACGCCCAGATCAGCAATGCCCCCTACCACGACAACGAGTGCCTCCCTAATGTGGCGCCCACCGACCATGGCGGCCCTCCCGACCATGGCAGTCCCCACCGGCTATATTAGGCGAAGATGTCACTCGCAACTCTTATGCGAGCGTGCGGATATTGATGACCGAAGTTTCCTCGGCTAGTCGCTCGTGTTGAGGCTCGGAAGGGACGTTCATCGATCGCTGCCGTCCCTCCAAACAATCGAAGCACCCGGGACGAACGAGGCGCGGACTTGACGACGACGACATCATCGGGTGGCCATTCCAAGACGGCCACATTCGAAGAGACTTGCGAAAAAGATGAGAACAATCATCGCCTCGTCTCCACCGCCGGCTAACGATGAAAACAATAGCAAAAACCATCGGGCTCGATGTCATTCATCGAGTCTGTCGCCGTTGATGACATGGCCATGACGGTGGAGGACATCGTAGATGATGTGGCCGTCGCCGCGGTGGAAAAGATCGTCAACTCTCTTGTTAACGAAATCCTCGACCCAGTGGAACCGGGCCGTCGGGATGCGGCATCAAAAGACGGACACAATCCTCGAAGAACAAGAACAAGCTAAGGATTTGTCTCCGATAATCGTCGTTGCCGTGGCCACGGTGAGAAGATAGTTGATTGCATCGCAGTGGCCGATCGACCGCATCAAAGCGGGGACACAATCCCACAACAACAAAAAAACCATGTAAGGATGTGTCATGCGGTTGATGTTGTCGCCGTCGTCCCCGCGAGCCGGACACAATCCTGACAACAAGAACAACCACGTAAGGATGTGTCCGCGGTTGATGTTGTCGCCGTCGTCCCCGCGATCGAAGGAAGATGCGGTCGGTGTCGAACACCTTCAAGGCTCGAAGCGATGCCCGCATGAAGACCCCGACCGATCAACGCGAGAGATGATCAAGGCCAATCAACAATGGGACAAGACGGCTAGGCAAGTCTTCGTTCCGAAGAAGAAAAAATGGGTTGGTCAATCTCGACTTAACAAGTACTGAGCGAGGGAGTTGATGAGAATCTTCCTTAATTGCCGTATGGACGGTAAGTTTAAAGTTTTTCATGATAGTGTTTAAATTTTTGTTTATAGTGTTTAACTTTCTATTGATATTGTTTAAATGTTTATATGTTATCGTTTTAGTTTTCTACTTAACATTTAATTATTTATACTATCATTTGAACATTGCTAATATCATTTAACTATTTAGAATATGGGCTAATTATATACATATCGCTTTAATCTCGAAATGACTGCGTGTGGAAGAATGATCGTCGTCGACCATCACGAGCCAATTTATACACTCTGCTTGAGGGGAAGGAGATGGTCACAGATGATGTGATGGACGCTTTTGTATGCATAATACAAAGTCGCTGAGCAAGGTGCCATATCCCTACAAGAAGCGCGCCTCCATCATAAGACCGTTGGCGCTGTTTATGTCAAAGCAGGATGACGCACATGATACAACTATGGCTATGATCGGAGATGTTGTGCGCTGCTTGCATGAAGTTCAAATTGTCATCCTCCCGATAATAATGAATGGCCACTTCCATGTTGTCGTCCTTGACAATGACAAACAAGAATACATGCATTATTCTTCATGCGCGGGGTACGAAAAAGACGCGTCGGACATGGTAAGTTCTTTAATTATTCCGAATGATAGTGTTTGTTATTTAATTCGGTATGTTAATCTCAACTTGCATATCTCGACAATGGAATCTATTCGACACGTACTGTCGATATGGAGTTCGACGAGTCGGCGACCCGAAAAGTACCCACTGCATGCGACATGGAAACCCCACGGCAAAAACAAGGAAGCGTCGATTACGCCTGCCTATGTCATGCGGTTTATCGAGCAATTACTTTGGGGTGAGAAGCTACGGCTACTGCAGACAGACGTTCCTTACCTGAGATTAAAGTATGTTACCCGCATACTTAAGGAGGGAGGGACCAGTCATCCATGAGAAAGGGGGTCGTCCAAGCGAGTTAAATTTTTGTTTTCGCGAGCAGGACTTGTATTCAATTCATTGTTTTTCATTTTTTCGATTTGAACATGACTTGTACATGTCAATGTAAATTTTGTTTGTTTTTCAATTGTAAAGCATGTTAAATTCCATTCGGCTTTCATTTCATTGTTTAATCTACGATGTGATTGTTTATATTTCAGTTTTAATTATTTAACTTTACCATATATCGTTTAAATATCGAGTTTTGAAAACATTTAAAATTACTGTGTTCTCTGTTTAACATAACATCGTATGTCTGTTTAAATAACGGATAACACTGTGAAGAATAAGAGTTTAAATATATGAAAAATTGGCAGTCAATTCAAATTGTTTCTTTTTAGAAGTCAGCTTATTTACAATGCCTAGTCGGCGACAGTTTCATTACAAGATCTACGATTATGACCGGATCCATGGCGTGTGATTGTTTACATTTCAGTTTAATTATTTAACTTTACCATATATCGTTTAAATATCAGTTTGAAACATTTAAAAATTACAGTGTTCTCTGTTTAACATAACACCGTGATCTCGTTTAAATAACGGATAACACTGTGAAGAATAAGAGTTTAAATATATGAAAAATTGGCAGTCAATTCAAATTGTTTCTCTTTAGAAGTTAGCTTATTTACAATGCCTAGTCGGGCGACGATTTCATTACAAGATCTACGATTATGACCGGGATCCATGGCGCGTAGCGCAATGTAACTCATGGACATCAAACTCTTGCGACTCGATCTTCTTTCGCCTAGGGACGCCCGAGTTGCCTTCTCGCCAAAGCGGTCGATGAATGAAGCTCACGATTTCCGTCCCCGAAGGCCCTCGTCATCGCGTGTATGGGGAATATAGCTTCTATACGCCCGTTTGTAATTGTCGGCGGTGAAGTAGCCACTAATAAATCGATGAACGTTGGTGTTCATGCGCATTATTGCAGCAGCAAGCGTGTTTGCAAGGGATACCATAAACTTGCCACCTTCGACATGAACAAGTTCGATGGCAAGATCCACGAGAGTTCGTCGCGACCGGGTCGATCACTTCGTAACGATCATCGACACAACGACTAACGCGAAGATTTCGGCTATCCTCAACAATTATCTCTACCTTCGAATGTATGTCTGGGCATAAGTAGGTCTCCCATTTGTTCGCTTGCTCACGCCGGTTACATAACATGTGCATCAACTTGTACCTACAAATAACATTAAACAAAGATAGTGATGGTTAAATAATTCGTGAACCTGTTTAAACATTATTCTAAAAAGTTAAACGATAAGATTAATATCTAATGTCGGAGAAGTCTAATTAAACAAAGATGGAAACATTTTAAAGGGTAACACGAAATGTTAAGTATAAATCAAAATTCGTAGACCTTATGGAGTCGACCATTTTCGTCACCGGTAAATGACGAGCTTCTTTGATCCAAGCATTGAACGACTCCGCGACATTTGAATACATCTCACCCCAACGATCACCTCTGAACAGATAATTCGACCAATGTGCCATATCCGATTTATTAATCAACCAGTGATGAGCAACATGTCCTTCTGAATGTCGATGGCCTTGTACAAGGGCCGGTCCTTGAGCTTCTGAATCACTCGTGCGCTTACCCATTTTTTGGATGCTTTCGGATGTGACGCCGAACCTATGCCACCACCGCAAGTGTGTGACGGGTTGATTGTCTTGATTCTGAAAGTATTTTTATTATACTCTTTTGAAGCATGAAGGCGCCAATGACAACCATCGGCAGCGCATTCCACAGTCACTCGATGTTTCTCGTTCTTTATGAATTTGAAGTCAAATTCCGTTTGATTGCATAATTTCGAAGTACGACTCTGAAATGTTCCACACCGTCAAAACGTTGTCCAATATCCAACAATAGCACTTCAGAATGGTCTGACGAGAATGGAAGACATCCCACACCGTCAGGGTCACCATGGGATTGAACGGGAGCACTCGCAGAATCTGAATTCCTGCCAACACTTCAGTCAAATGAAAAGATCAATATATTAAGCGGAGAATATAATATTTAAGGGATAATGCCAATATTTAAACGTTAACTTAAATACTTAAACCGTTACCAATTAACGTAAACGAATAGTACAATATGTTAAGCAGTAACTGACATATTTAAACAATAATGAACCCATACAACTGGATCAAATAAAAGAGAAGGAACTTACAACGAGTAAAACTCGTTTTCATTAGGATTCCGCAATGGCACATTGTCTGTCTCGACAACAAGATCAACTACACCGCATTTGAAGATGGAGTGCATGTGACACATTCGCTGGAAGTCAACATCGTTTTCTATTGGACAAACCGTTTTATATCCATCTGGTGTTATAAACTTCACCCTGACAAGGGAAACTTCGAGACCCCATCGCTTACATATCTCAGCTAACACCAACTCCCAAGAAGTCTGAGCCGTGAACATTAGCACTCTTCCCTCCCCATTGAATCTAGCAATACCGCAAAAATTCTCCATAATATACCGGCCGAAAACCAAATCGTACAAACCAAATGAAAAGAAGAACAAAAAGAAGACGAAGAAGAAGAAAAAGAAGATGTAAACAACAAACAGCAGTCAGATAGGCAAACAAAAAAGTGCATAGTTGTATGCATAGAGGATAGACTAGACGTGATGTGATGTGATTGGGCGGTATTTTTCCCTCCATCCCAAGGGCAAAAAGGGAAATATATGTCAATGTCGCGAGGAAGACATATTGTCATCGCTCGAATGAAAGTTCTCACCTCAACGTGAGTCTTTGTTTAAACGTCAAGCTTTTTATGTTTAAACAGATACATATAGTGTTTAAAATAACGGTTTACTTTTTAACTAAAGTCTATATAATGTAAATAATATGTAAAACGTTTAAACATCTTTATGTATGTGATTAAACACCGTTGTCATTGTTTAAAGAGTAAATCGATTATTGTATAACTGTTTGTATTGTTTACAATGCCGTTCTTTTGTTATGTCTCTGCTTTAAATTTGAAAATACAAATCTCGATAACATTCTTATTCAATATTAACTTTATTTTTGCCCTGTTTAAATTTCATTTTTATCGGTTTAACATTTTTCTTATGAAGTATCAACGTAATTACAATGAAATGTACTTAAAAATACAAATCTCGATAAAAAAATACATTTAATACAATACAATACAACATTCATTTTATTATTAAATATCGACAGTAATTACAAAATGACCATCACTTAAAATACAAATCTCTGATAAAAATAGAATGTAAGACAATACAAAAATTCTCTGTTTAAGCTTCAAACTCTCCGTTTAACGCACGACGTAACCATCACGGACAGTCATTGCTTTATAGATCAAGTACACCTTTGAATACGGTGTCCACAACACTCGCTCCAGCCAGACCATATTTTTTTATTGATCAAGTTCTTTTTAAAGGATATGTGATGAACCTTCTTCTGGTAATCATCCGCAATCAACTTGTAGGTGAAACTTTTTTTACTTGACCCAAGGCGAAACGCACTTCCGTCATTGCTTACCCGTAGAGTAGAGCAAGAAGGCGAGCATTTCGACTTGGGCAAGAAAAAAAAGTTTTCACCTACAGGTTGTTTAGGGATGACAAGAGGAAAACAATCATGACACATCCTGTAAAAAGTCTATGATCTTAAAAATGTGGTTTGAATGGAGCGAATGTCGTGAACACCAAATGTTCGACTCGACAGGATGACCATCACACAAGAAGAAGAGGAAGAGGAGTGGTTGCGCCAATAGAGTATGTTCAACGAAATGGTTCTTCCTTCCCATTTATACTGCGAAATCCAACGACTGTCACGCTTCGGCCTCGATTTTTTTATGTGCGATGCAGATGGAAACGCTTGGGTAACCGAGCGTGCATTAATTACGCTTCGAGACCGCTGCCACCATCGCGTTGTATATTTTAAGTGGATAAAAATACAGTTTAAACGATAAAAGAACAAATTTAAACATAGAAGCCAATATTTAAACCATAACAGATATATTTAAATCTAAAGTTCAATATTTAAACAATACTAAGAAGTATATACACAATGCCTATTCGAGACATGATTCATCAGCACGATCCGCGATCGTGACCCTAAGCGTGGTAATGGCTACAACACAACTTACGGACCGGAAGGGTGGCAATGGCTAAAAACGCAACTCACCGTCCCCTGACGCTACGACTCGATCCTCTTGTATCTAGCAACATCACAAAAACTCTCCATAATTTAATCGGAAGAGCTAAAATTGAGTACATCAAATGAGAAGAAGAAAAAGAAGAACAAGAACAAGATATGAGCACCCTAAACTTTGTTTGAGAAAAAGCAAGCAGGAGGCATTGGAAAACTATGCATAAAGTTCGGACATGATATGATTGGGCGCCATTTTTCCCTCCTTTTGCAAGGGCAAAAAAAGAATTTTATATCATGGACCCACTTCAACTTACCAGCGGGGGGTTAAAGGGAATGTAAAATATAACGGATGGTTGTCCGGGGTGTGCAAAAGTTGGAGGGGGGTTTTTGGGAAATTTTGAAAATGACGAGGGGTGAACATTAATTTTCCTTTTTTTTTAATTAATGTTTTAGATCTTGTTTTGCATATTCAGTGTAAATTAATGCTCAGCACTTAAATTAGAAGCTTTTGAAAAAATCCAAATTCAAAAGTAACTGACAAAGTTTTTGTAAAATTTTAAAATCAGCCATGGAAAAAATCCTTTATGAAATTATCTTTTAAAACCAGTCATCTCTGCCAGCCCATTTAAAAAGCCAAATATCATACCTTGATATTTATTAATTATTTGTATCCCCCTCGAATTTTAAAAACAATAACAATAACAAAAACAAAATTTATAAATTTCAAACAAAAACAACTCCCCGCGTTATAAAATTAAAGGAGGGGAAAAATACATAAATGCATTTTTTTTTTGTTTCCGTCGGCCATCCACAGCTACATGCCATCCACAGCTACATGCATAATGAATTAACGATGAACAGAGACAAACACATAACTTTCATCCTTCAAATGCATCTGGGTCTATAGTTCACCAAATCATCCAAGTGAACAACATCAAAGTTTTACCCAAATAGTATTAACACAACATCATCAGTAAATTCCTAAAGATTAAACAAAACAATAAAACAGTTGCCATTATGGATTTAGAAAGTTTGAGACCATAAAAATAAAATCCTAACAATGCAATCCCTCATGGTACCATGGAACTCAACCTTTGAATCAGATATCCATTGGTGCAACATCTTGGCCCTGATCCTCCTGCATGGCTCCTGGTTCGGCTGCGGGAGCTTCCTCTCGAGTTTCGATAGAATCAATCAACTCTTGGATTGTCTTTTGGTCAAGTACATGAAATGGTTCTCCAACTCCAACAACAGCCACTGTGCAGATCGAGCTCATTAATTTCTCACCTTGCAATGTTTCTTTAATGGCAAAGAGAGCATCCTTGATCAGTTCATCGCAAGAGGCCCTAGAGTAAGTCCCGTATTTCCGTTCTAAGAAGGTCTTCGCAGCTTGAGATCGTGATCCTATAGCGAATGCTTGGTATTCAAAGTAGTTGCCACTGGGACAGTTATAATAGAGGTGAGCACCAGATTCATCTAGGCCAGCAACCAGCAGGCCCACACCATAAGGTCTTTTCCAGGAACGTTGCGTGCAGACCTGAGATAGAAGAATAGAGTTAGAAATTTGAATTAAAGCTTTCCGCATTTCACAGAAACCGATGACTGTGCAACTAGAATAATATAGCACAAGATAAAAGGACGCCTTGCAAACCAGTATGGGGACCATTGGAACATAAATTTGAAGGTTCAGTCAACACATGATTTCTTGTAAAATAACAAGTTCTATTCTATGTTCTGCAGTAGATAGCGATGACTGACTTGAAAAATAGTGGACAAGAAAATAGAGGAACAACAACATAAAGATTGATTTTTCAAATCCTGAAATCGAGCTTGGGTGCACAAAGGGGACTTACGTAGATCTTCTGAATGACAATTTTTGGTTGTGAAATATTCTGGAGATGTTTTGGATGCGAATGATCAAGTTTCTCATTATATCTGAGAGAACTCTTCAACCAATGTCAACAAGGAAACAAAATTACATTTTGAACTAAGATGGAACACTTTGATAATAAAGAAGAACTGATGTCGGACAGTTATTCTGCTATAGGCACTGAAATAAAATAAAATAAAATAAAGTAATCAAACTGAATACACAAAATGCTTGTTGCAATGAAAATGAATATTCAAATTAACATCAAAAAACAAATATTATGTCAAGATTTCTAGTAAAGGGATTGCCTCTGATGTAAAAACTAACATCATATGGGGGAAATTTAGGGCAAAATGTTTTAAAATTGCTGGTTGCTCCTTGTAGTGTAAATGCATGATCAACCATCGAAGTCAGTCCTCAACATTTTCATGTTATCTATTGTAAAACATACCAAAGAACATTGTTTTCAAATATTTTTAAACTTCTCATTCATCAAGTCAAACATAAAACATCCAGTACAAGATTTTATTCAAATCATGCTAAAAAGATACTTAAACCTTTGGATTTATCTAAACTTGCCTAACATGCTTATATAATTAACATGGATGGTTCTCAACAGCCAATCATGCACAGTGCCATGATAACATAACAAATTCATGCTCCCTATGCACGATGATTCAAGAAGATGCACACAAATGTAACTTAGCAAAAAAGTTAACTCCAACATTTGACTATGTCAACACATATTTTTAGTAGATAAGCATAAGCAGTTTCTGTGTCCATCCTCTTTCCATCAGTTGAAAAAATTTCAAATTTACTTGGGATACAAAAGAGAAATGTATAATAATACAATAAAAAAATGGAAAGGAGAGAATGAACCAAGATATCTTAACAAGCTCTTTACCTGTCGTTATGCACATCTTTGACCATATTAAAATTTTCATCCTAGGTAAAATGCTTAATATGTAAATATAGAAGATTTGATGTTACTTAAAAGTTGCGCATGCTACACATATTTGGCAGAGAAAATATTGACCTGAAGGTACAAAAGTTTTCAAAAGTCCATCTTCTTTTTTAGAATTTCTTTAAGGTACATTCCACCTAGTCTTCTTATTTTGTGATCTAAAGGGTGTTATCATGAGATGTAGTTCATCCAAAACTTCAAATATTAAATGAAGAAAGACTGTCTAGCATTTTGCTGAGGATGAAGAACATAATAGATCTGCACATCAAGCATGACACTTGAAAATCATATCAAAAAGAGAAAGAGTCGTCCTTCATCAAAAAATTAAAAAATAAAAATAACAAATAGCAACAAAAAAAAGGATAGGCTGGATAGCAGATGTTTATGTGTGACAGAAGAAAATAATCAATCACATCACTTAATTCTATAATAAATCTTTAAAATCCCTAGGTTACCTCCTCCTTTCAGTTGAATCAAGGTTCTAGAACTAGAAAGATGACAAATCCAAGAAAAAACAACCTAGAGAATAACATAAGAAATCCTACCATGTAACATAAATTCAAAACTAACCAAGAAAACCTTAAAGGCCTCCATCAGATATGGAAGGCCAGCATTTCAAGACATCAAGAAGGAAAAGATGCATAACCCTTCTTGCTCTAAGCCAAATTGACAAAAAAAATATAATCAAAATGATTGAAAGGGAGAGAAGAAGCAGTCATCTCAAAGTAACAAAGTCCCGGTTTCTTTCGAGCAATCTAAATTTTTAACAGAGAATATATTTGTCATGCCCGTCCCTTGAAAACAGAACAACCACAAATATGGTCTGGTAACAGCAAAATACGCTATGCGGAAACATTGATAGGTATTGCTGTTCACATAAGCCAGTAACAAAGCAAAGCAATATCAAGCTTTTTTCTGATAACAATAGATGATGATAATAATAATTTTTATTATTATTATTTACTAATGAAGCACGGGCTAATCATCTGAGAAACATAACACCAAGGACAAAACATGTTATATAGAGAAGCAATGGCAAACAAATCAAAACAACCTGTACAAAATGTAAAGCATACAACTGTATACACCAAGAGTTTCAGCCAAGATATGTTTGGAGATTTCAAGTCAAGCATCATGGGCATGAGAATAAAATTTCGCATCTGGATGGTTTCTCAGATCAACTGCAACATAAGGCAATTGACTTAAATGAACTTTCACCAAGCGTGTACCTATGACAACCACTTGCTATCCATTGTCATGCAGCTTTCACTTGCAAATTGTGAGCCCCAATTAGGTGGACTTTTATTCATTCTTTGAATTAAGAAATATTTTAAAGAAAGATCATAGTTGGTTTTGAAAGACCATATTAGCTATTTGACCATTCAACCAAGTCATAACAACGAGGTATTTATTGCTAAATTTTGCTATTAATATTTATATAAAGTTGTTTCTTCACTTTACACATACCTTGATGGAATTGGGAGAAAAAAAAAAGGTGGCCTAAATGCATTTTCCAAACGAAAAACAGGAGACAGCTAGCTAACAGTAATACACTAGGACAACGTATTTTTGAAAAGGTATTATATATGTGTGGCAAAAAAGAACAGAAAAGCTTTGATTTGAAGACAACCCAAACCACATATTCCTGAAAAAAGCACAGGAAACATAGATAAATTTTTGGATGGGAATGGCTCAAGTGATGACATAGATTTGATGGCCATACTAGGATAAACTATTGATGTTGAACTGATTTAATTTCTTGAATTATATGTCACCTGAAAAAGGTAACACTGAACTAATATTATAAACTATAACAAGATAAAGCCATTTACATCACAAACTCACATTAAATAACAAAATGAACTTATGTGTTTGAAAATATTGGTGTTCCAAGGAAATAGATAAATCATAAAAATTTGAAATTCTACCCAGATTGGAAATTTCTGATTTCAAGATGTTGGAAATCAATTGTCTGTGAACTCTATCCAAACTCTTCTCAAGAGAAATTATAACTCTAAACCCTAAAACATGCAAACTAAAAAAACATATTACGATTTCTCATATCCACAAAATGTAACCTTGAAGAAAAAATCATTAGGACTGAGAGCATCACATCTACTCTTACCAAATCCACAAACATATTACGATTTTTCATAATATTTTGACTGGGTCTCACCAAATCCTAGTAAATTCTCCAATCTATGCTTCCTCCATTAGTAGTCAGTCAAATCATTAGGACTGAGAGCATCACATCTACTCTTTTACAGTTTTATCCTTATAATTTTTTTGCAACTAGCAAGTAGTTAAAAGCCACATTGTTGTTTCCCCATGAAGGAAAGACATTTAAAGCCAACAAATGGCACATGTACAAAGTTCTTCCCAGCAACTCATTACCTTGTGCGCAACTCATGATGCCCAGGTTGCAAGCAACCATCACAAACTTACCTGTGTGCCAAGGCCAATCCTAAAAAATAATTCAAGTGTGCTGGGGTGGCGTTAACCAAACATTGCCCTCTCTCCTTTTCTATGGACAAGCCCCCATAATCTATTCACCAACACCAGAATTCCACAGTGTAATGCTCAACAATAACAATCAAAGCATCCTATTAACACTATGATACCACTGAATAAAAGATCTACAAACCCTAATGACACATCCAAAGCCACTTTGCTCAAATGGAAACGATGCAAAGTAGCATAAACCCAAGCTCGTTAAAACCCTTCAAAACACTATCCGCAGATCAATCAAAAACAAAAACAACTAAAAAAAGGGAAAAAAGGCAATATAGATCTCACAACCATATCCCATTCTCAATCTATGTCACTGAATCCCAATTCCCAGATTCCCACGATCCACACCGAAAACACGAAATCATTCATCGCAGATCAACAAAAGCAACTAAAAAAGCAATTAGAATGTGAAAACATAACAGGCAAAGCAGATTCAAGAATGAGAGAGCAAAGTGAAGACCTGAGCTTTGTCAGCGAGTCTGACGACGAGGCGACCAACAGGAAGCGGCGACTCATAGACAAACGAGTGGTTGATACACTCGTTGCGGAGGTAGCGAGAAAGGACGCGCCCATCAGCAGTAAGGCCGGCGATGGCAACACCGATATGATCATCGATCTTGAATACCTTGCGCTGGGCGGATGAGAGCTCAGAGCTAGCCTTGTTTACGGTGGCTAGGACGGCGTGAGTGGCGGAACGGAGGCCGATCGCCGCTGATCCCTGCTTGACGGCTTCCATGGCGTACTCGACCTGGAAGAGCCTTCCGGCGGGGCTCCACGTCGTGACATCGGTATCGTACTGGTTCCTAAACATGGCTACAGCTCGATCTAGGGCTGCTCCGTCGTCTTCGTCGCGTGTTGCTGAGATGTGTGAGCTTCCAAAGAGGGCTTTTTTATTTTGGGCTGCGGCGTTTCCTCAGTTTTGCTTGTGCTCCAAGAAGGGCTGGCTGCTTTTTCACATTTTGGCCCTTGTGAAAGTTTGATTTTATTTTAACCCCGATAAATTGTTATAATTTATTTTACAATTTAGTGGCTTCCCCAAATCATCTTAGTATTAGCGTATTTGATTCGCCGAAGTGGGCACCGAAGTGACTGAAGTGGTGGCTTTCAAGTGACTTCTCTTTATTTGGTTCCCTGAAGTGAGAATTAAAACATGAAGTTCCACTTCTAAAATACCCTTATTTTTAGTATTGGCTAATTTGAAACATAGGTGGGTAATTTAAAATAATTTTTAAATTTAAAATAACTCTTTTTATACAAAATTTGAAGGGGGTGGATGATCAAATTTTTTTTTATAAATTAACAATAAACACTTTCTTTTTTTGTTTTCAGTCTTGAAAGATTTTAAACTCAAAACTTCTCAAACACAAATACGATAAAAAACCACTAGACTATATGTTGGTTCTTGATAATCAAATTCTCCACCTATGCTCACCCCTGATTGTATAATGCATTTATTATATTTATCAAAAACAAAGATAACATTACACTCCAATTTTTTTAAATAAAAATGCTACATTTTAAAATTATCTTATTTTAAAAATTATCTTATTTTTGTTTTTGTTTTTTATTTTTAAATATAAAATACATTGGTGTCTAATTTTTCCATGAGATGAGAAAATAAGAAAAGTGGTAATCACTCACTCTATCTTAGATTAAAATAATTTAAAAGAATAGATATATTTATTTTAGCTAAGACAAGAATGCAAGGAAAGGCACCAGTGATATCTCCTCATAAACACCAAATAGGAAAAAAAAAAAAAATGAAATTGGAGTAGTCCATATAGTTGTTAAATTTTAGTCACAACTTCCTTAACTCACTCATTATTATCTTTAGTGAAAAGACACTCAATATTAAATCCAACTAAAGAGCTCAACCATGGTTTCATTCCGTATCACCTAAGACAGATGATCACTTAAATTAACTATTTTTTGAATGTTACTACCAGTTTCAAATAGTCAACATAGTTATTATTTTATCTACTATAATTTTACAACTCTCACATTCGTCATTAGTGGACTTCTAAACAATACCTCTTTGTCCATTGCTTCATTTTTAACTTAAGTATAAGTCCATATGATTTTATTTAACAAAACTATGATTTATCTTTAAAAAAACGCGGTAGAAAAAACTACTTTTCTATAAATCCTACTAAATTTTAACTCAAACTCACTCTCAACCAAAAATCTATATTATAAAATTTAGATTGTATTAATCTAATATTTTAAAAGATTTAATTATTCTTAATTATTTTATCCTGTTAAATTTAAAGTATAATAAAACAACTAGTAACTAATTTCAATGTTTCTTAACCAAAGTGCAATTATGTAACCAATAAATAATCACATATTTGAGGCTATAGCGAAACTCCATTAACAATGAAAACACTATTAAGAAGTGTTTAAATAATAATTCATAGTGTGAGCTTGATCATCATGTTGTTAATTCATAATTAGTAAAAATTTGTAATAAACTGATACATGGTGCAAAGTTATTTCAATTAACACGTACCTCTTGAAAAACAAACGTTCACAACCATTGGAATCGTGCTTATTACCTAGTAGTTCTTGTAGGCTTTTAATACATTATTTGATAAAAAGTGAAGTAAAAAGAAATTTCAAGTACTGCTGGACAGGATCATAATGGCATATTGGGCTCCATCTTGGGCTGGGCTTAGTTGAAGAAATTTTAGTTTTAGTGAATTTTTTTTCCTAAAGTGACAAGAAAGTAATATATGTATGTATGTATGTATGTATGGAAAAGTTTTAAAACAAATATAGTTTGTTGATTAAATTTCAGGGAACTTTTTTAAATTATATCTAATGAGTTTTTTCTTATTTTTTAATCTTTTTAATCTTTTTAATCTTTTTTTATTAACTCTTCAGTAAATTATTCTAAATTTGATAAACTCGTTTAATTAATCTTAATATTTCCTAAATTCTAAAGTAAGAATAAAAAAATAAAAAACAAATATTATAAGTCCCATGTAGAAGGTCGGCAGTGAAAATCTCTCACTTTATGTGGCAAATAGGGTAAATAGTAGCTTATCCGATATGAAATAAATTAATTAATAGAATGGCAAGTACTTATATAATTTTTAATAATATATATAAAATAAAAATAAAAAAAAAATTGAAGATTGAGACAGTAAAATTTAATATAAAAGCTTTTTAATTAAATTACTAAAACCAAACAACAAAAAACACTACCAATCAAAAGCCAAAAATACCACATTATTTTCTTTGTCTCATGCATTAGCTAGATATATGATCCCAACCCACACATATGCAAACAGTACTTATACATAACAATAAATTGCCTTATGTATTAACTTTAAAATTCCATAAATTGTGAGAGTAGACTAAACAAGCCATTCTCATTTTATTTTTTATTTTTATTTTTTATTTTTAAAATCCCATAATACATGATGTTGACTTCCTTATCAAATGGAATGGAAAAAGACCTCTAATGGGCCTCATCTGGGGGTGGGCATGGTTAAGGTACCAAACCCTAATCTAAAAATTTAGACCCAACCCAAACCTATCAAGTTTCGAAAACTTGATTCTAACCTGATCAAAATTTATCTGATAGCCAATTAACTGGCTTACCCCATTTTTAAGGTCAAGTACCCCCATTTTGAACAATTTTTTGTTTCAAATTAAATTTAGAAATTATTAATATTATAAATAATTTTTTTCAACATTCATAATTCACAAACTACAAAACAAGATTTTTAAACTTTTGGAAAATAAAAAAAGAACAACATTATATCATTATAAAAGTTAGAAAAAAAATACCATATACCAGTAAAGGCACATATTATTATAAAATTAAAATAAAATAAAATGACAATATAAATAAAAATGTTTTTGAGCTCATTTGCATAGAGGATAAATATATGTTTTTATATAAAATTTAAAACATAATTATTGAAAACTAGGTTTATTAATTTTTAAACTTAATATATACAATTATATAAATATTATATTACATTATATTATTATCGCTTCTATTCGGGTGAATTGAAAAAAAACATTATATAATCATGTATTAAGTTTATACAAATACCACCTGAGTTAAGGAAGTCCTAAGTTTTAATATATTCGGGTGGTATTTGTATAAACTATAAAAATACATTTAGATTAAATTTAAAAATAAATTTAAGAGTGTGTGTGTTATTTTTTTATTTGGATGAGATCAAAATAACAAAGACATGATCATGTGGGAGGTCATAACTTGATGATACTATAGTCAAGGCTTAAAAGCATGGAAGAGTTAAGACCTAAACATTTCATATAAATGACAAATGTAGCGCTGAAGTCCCAAAACATGAAAAAGTTAAAGATCTAAGAAATTCCACAAATCAAAGACTTGAACATTTCAAAAGCACAAAGCTTCGAAGTCTTCAGTAATAAAAAAATTGACGAAGATCAAATAGGCAACTCATAAATTTAGAGTGGTTGTAGCTTGAGAGCTATGCGATAAGTCAAAATGCAAATACACATAAAAAAATCGAAGAAGGTCACAGTCACCGAGCTAAAAGGGTCTTCCAATATGCTTTTAGTAAAAGAGTTAAGAGCGTCAACCAAATCGTGCAAATATAAAAAAAAGTATGAAATGCATGATTAAAAAAAAAGTTTTCGTAGTACGTTGGTATTCTCGCTCATGATTATGCACTGGTATGTTTTTTGAAATCAATAAAAAATTAATTTCATGTTTATCAAGTTATTTCTCATTTATACTTGTTTTTTAATTAGAGGTTCCCAAGATAGAGTCTGGGGTAATTGACATTAGTGGCAAGACCCCTAATGGAAGTCATGAACTTGCAATTATCTGAATATAAAAATAATTAAAATTTGATTAGTGATCCATCATTTTTAACCGATCGACCTTAATTAAATACTGGTAAGAATAAAGGACCCCACAAAAACAACTTAACCTATTGTTTGATTGGCTAGCATGATAAAGTTACTAGAGTGTTGGTGTTATATGATTACAATTATTATTATTTTTGCCGAAAATCAAATAAATATCTAAAAAATTAAAATAATTTAAAATAAATCACAATAATAAAAATTTTGAGGGTCTATTTGGTTAGAGGGAATGGGAATATGGGAATAGGGATGGGGATGGGAATAGGAATAGAGAAAGTGGTTTGGGGGTTGGGAATAAAAGTAATGTTTAGTTGTAGGGAATATGGATATGAATATGAGAGGGTATAGGGGAAAATTTTGGTAAAATTACTTTTTTACCCTTGAATATTTTAATTAAATAATATATCTTAATTGTAAAAGAAACAATTATTAAATGACTCCAATTTCCATAAATAATACTTAAATGAGTTATTGATGTATTTATTTTTTAAAATAAAATTTTAAATAAATACATTTTAATTGACAAATACAATTTAATTATTTTTAATTAAAATAAACAAATGTCCAAATTTAATAATTTTTAAATCACCAAAATTTTAATAAATCTAATATTTCAAAAATAAATACAAACCATAACAAGATTTTTAATTTCCATCCAAAACATTATGCAAAAATTTAAAAAAAAAAAAATCAACTTCTCCTCGTTTTAAAAATCACAAGAACATTCCTAACAAATTTTGAGATATTATGCACCAATAAAAAAAAACACATTATAGGAATGCTCCCAATTAAGAAAAACATAAAATCCACATGAAAGTAGACATATTACATGAAAGTCCAAAGTTTGAGTTTGACATAATATGATGGATCTATTACATAGCCAAGCATTAAAACAAGAAATATAACACCATTACATATAATTTATAAAGCATTAAAACAAGGAACATAACACCATTAATATGCATAGTTCATATACTATGCGGTATATATCCCAATCTTGCTAGAAGTACATGACAAAATAGTAGTAGTTTCATGCTGCCTGGTAACTCAATAAATGTTTTGAGTTCATCTTCATGTTTTGGCAAAACCTGCAAGATAAGCATCACTTCATGAATAGAGAGACCTTCAACCAATGGAAGTATTTGAGGTAGCAATTTCCTCCTTTCTTCATGCTCTTCACGATTAGCATCTTTTTTAGCAGCTGCTTCGGCCATTGACCAAAATTCTGGTCCAACTGTTTCCACAAAGTTGCGGAAATTTTCATACAGTGTGTCCATGGAAGGGTCCCGACCAATACTTTTTTGTTTTCGGCTGGATATGGCGGTACTAGTACCTTCTGAAGCCACAGGTGATTGATATGATGCAGGTTCTTGCATAGGCATGGAAAACTCATCAGTTGGTAACTGAGAGAAACCCATGTCCTCATCCCAACTAATGTTTCCTTGAACATATTGTTATGCATCATCTCCAATGTCACCCGTGTAGTTCCTCTTTTGTGAACACTGGAGGAAGATCATTAAAAATGGAAAACACTTCCCGTAAGACTAGCTACTTCTTTATGGTTTTACATTGCATCAAATAAGAAAATGAGTAATATAAGTAAAATATATCCATTAAATTATCAATTAACCACGAAATGTAGTGATACGTACCTTAACATTTCTCATACTCAATAGTGCACCTTTCATAGCTCCAAATGAACCCACTAATTTGTAAAATATCACTTATTGCATTTCCTTAAAAGCTTCAGGGATCTTTAAAGAGTTTCACAAAAATTTATATACTAAGTCTACAACAATGATAAACACAATTCATAATTATACAAAATAAGGAATTAAAAAGAAGACATATAAAATAGTAAAAAAATTCAGATCTCTAAAGAATTTCACTGAATTTTATGTTTTAAAAAAAATAAACATAATTCATAATTATCCAAATAAGAAATAAAACTAAATGTTGTTGAGAAAAATCCTCAGATCCAGCTTTGTAGTGATTATCCCTTTCAATCTCGCTTTCTCTCTAGATCTCCACTATTCTTAAAAACATAATTTAAAAAAAAAAAACTATTAGCCAGAATCCTAACTAAGAAGACTTGATGGTAGCAACAGTAGCGACCGTGGCAGCAGCGACAACAATAAGGTGGAGACGATTATAGTGGAGGTAGGGTTCAGAATCAGTGCGAGAGAGGAATTCATATATATATATATATATATATATCATGTCATTTTGTAATTTGTAGAGGGTACAAATGTCATTAGCTTATCCAGGCATACTCAATCCCCCAAAAATGAGGGGATGAGCATGAAGGGGTTGAGGGGCATACAATCTCCCCTCAATCTCTTCCCATGTCCCTTGGTGCATGCCCAAATAGGGGCATGCACATGTCACTCCCCTTGTATCCAAACGGACCCTTAATAGTTAATTATTTTATTAAATACTTATTATATTTGATAATATTTTTCACAACTTTGTTATATGGGATTAAATTTAAAGTTCTTTGACAATCATTGATTTCATAAAAAAAATAAAAAATAAAATAACGGTGGGAATTGAATAATCTTACTAAATGAAAAAATATTTTTTAAATGAAAACTATTAAATATAGAAATGATTAATATAAAAATATTTCAAATGATTCTTTTACCAATAGTGGTTAACATTATTTTATAATGAATATATTTTTTTAATTTTAAATTTTCTGTTAAAATATATTGTTAACATAAAGTTTGATAAAAATTTATAATTATAAGATTTTTTTATATAAATTATGTTTAGAGTGAAAAGTTTATTATTAATTAAGAAAATTTTAAGTTAATTATGTATTAACCAAAATTTCAGAAAATAATATGATTTTAAATTAATTATATGTAAAAAAATGTTTCACAGATAATTATTAGTTTTAAATTAAGATGTTTAAAGCATTGCATATCATTCAAAATATTGATTTGTATAATAATATTTATATATATATTATATGTTACATCAATAATTTCTATAAATGTGTAATTTCCCCCAACTGTTCACTAAGAAACGATGAGCCGTTCGGGTAGAAGTTGATCATTGGTTCGAACCCTATGTAAAGTGAACCATTTTTTTTTTTATAATTTCTTTTTAAATTAAAATAAAATAAACTAACCTGTTGACCAGCTCAACTTGGCGTGTTGACCAACATGATGATTTGGCCAATTCGTTGGGTTAGCTGATACGTCCAGTTTATTGAGTTGGGTTGTGCCAAAAATCGGCCCGTATCTTCCTCTATATGTGTATTATATCTGATCATAATTTGATTTAATTAAAACTAATAAAAATTAATTACTTTACGTTAAAAGTTAATTTTTATAAATATTAAAAAACATTTATTAGTATTAATAATTTTAAAAAATAATTATTAAACATATTTATCTAAAAAATAAAGCGAGAGTAGGAATTATACCTAACTAAGCATTAGTGCAAGATTCTCAACGGATAACAAACAAATAAAATATAAATATAAATATAATACCAAGATAGAAGTCGAAAAGATTATTCAAATTTCTCATTGTTCTCTGAGAGGTTGTTTGATTGACAGTAAGTAAAGATAAGTAGGTGTGATAGTTTTACATGTAAAATTTATTTTTTGGTTTGATGTAAAACTAACTTTTACATGTGAAACAACTAACCACTAAACCCCTTAATCATAGAAGCCCTCACAATTTGAATTAATCACCTAAGTCATTAATAGCCTTAATTTTGTTAGTTAATTTTCATTATTTATTATTTTTACAATTCACATACCTATCGATTTGCTTAAATAACTATAATTGTAAAAAATTGGTAGCTAGCAACAAAGTCCTCATGGGAATGATATTTTAATTATTACTTGAACGATCCATACACTTGCAGTATGTATTAGATTCTAGTGTTAAACTTGAAAAGAATGATATTAGACCAATAGAACAAATAAAGTATGCTAGTGTTGTATAAAGCTTAATGTATGCTATGCCACATCAATAGAGGTTGTCTAAAATAATGTGTGAAAGGATGAGTTTTAACTCTTAATGAAGTATAATAGAGGTTGTCTAAAATAAAGATAATAAAGAAACTCCACCTATATGAGTATGAAATGGTGCCGCTTCAACAAGAGCTTTAAAGGGTCTACTTTTGTAAATATTCATAGAATATGGGATAGCTAATGCATGGCCATTAACAGTGCTAGAAGCATATAATAAACTTTATGGAAATAAAATAAATATAATGTGTGCAAATATTTTCGATCCCAATGGTAAGAAGTCATGGTTTAATCTTAGGACACCATGCACTTTCATCAACATCCTTATACTCACACTTTTCATCAATAAGATACTTTTTTTGTATGCATTATATTTATTGGAATAGTATTTCTTGTGTTAACAAACTAGTGGGAGAATATTAAATAGTTAAGTAGATCGAGATGAACGGTGACGTGCACTTGTGCTTCACTCCTGAGGGTCTCCCTTTCTACACTCCTGAGGGTCTTCCTTTCTACACTCCAGTGTTTCACTCACATCCTCTGAGCGACGAAGGTGTGAATCTTTTTTTGGATAACGAAGAGGGAGACGATGAGGCGTTGCTCGACCTTGAGTCACCGAACGCCGAATCACTGGTTTACCTAGATAACAGTCTCGTTAAGGTTAGAGAACAGCCTTGGAACAAAGAGGTTGTTGTGCCCGTTGAGGGCAAAGCTGCTGCATGTGGTGTGCCATAAATGGAGGTGCCCACCCAACGTGACGCATATGGAGATGCCCACCGTTAAATGTTTTCGCCGGCTCCGTTGGACACAGTTGAAGAGTTTCACTCCCGTGTCACTCAGTTTGGATTCGCCATTGGTTTATCTTTGCAGGAGGCCATGAGTGAGTTGAAGATGAAAGAGGTTGCCTGTAACTACAGAAAAAAGGAGAGCGCGGCTCCTGGAATCGTGTTAAACACAAAGAAGAGGACCTGACCGGTGAGCGACGCTCCCAGGGTCATGTTAAACACGGACAAGAGGACCCGCCCGGTGAGCGGAGCTCCCGGGGTCTCGTCCGAGGTTGTGTTAAACACGGAGAAGAGGACCCGGCCGGTGAGCGGAGCTCTCGGGGTCTCGTCGATGCTTCGGTTTGTTTCGTTGTCTTGTCAAGAGAACTTTACTACCGGGGTCTTACCGGAAAATTCAGAGGCGTGGATCGTATGTGATTTGGCCTTTGTCGTCTACTATGGGGGCAGGGAGGCTCGCTGGCTTGATTTGGATCGGACCGTTGGTCGGTCACCGTTTATTCTGTCCAAGAGGTAAGAGCCTGCACCCAAGTATTTTTTGACGTCATATGCTTTAAGTGCGAGGCCTGACATAATGATAGACAGTACTCACATTGTCGAATTGCTATTGGCCGATGTTATTAAGGTTGTCGGACAACTGTGCCACAGAGGAAACTTTGTCTCTTCCTCGGCGAAAAATTGGCTGACATCTGGCGCATGTCTGGTGTTGCATGTGAAGCGCTTGAGTGCGCAAGAACATGTTAACGCTAAAGGAGGTATCTTGCATGGGCTGGCGAAGAAGCTGCTGACAGCTAGCGCATGTCTATTGTCTCTTGTGATGTGCCTGAGTGCGCTGGACCAGGTTAACACTGAGGGAGTTATCATGCATGAGCTAGACATGCATGGGCCTTCTTTGTCAAATGGGGTCCAACATATGGGCCGCCCAAATTCTTTTGGGCCTCTGGACACTAGCCAATATATGGTGGGGAATTCTGTGCCCAGTACTCAACAAGCACATGTTAAATCCTGGGAGTTTGATCCCTTTTGTGTTCCAACCTGGACAACATCAAACCACAATCTCCACCCGCATTTTAATTGGATTTTCATGCATGGTAGTAGGACCCTTATTGCGGAAAAATTAAGAAATATTTTAGTGAGTTGGGCAAGTGATCTCCTGGTCGAAGATGCTGAGAAGAGCATTTTTATATGTTCTGAGTCTACTCATGTGACGGTGGAGCTTAGCTCTCGCTCCGATTGGAATGAAGTGGGTTCTTTTAAATTGGGAAAACTTGTTGGTCTACAAGCGGGTTGTCAGCTGAGAGAATTTTTAGAGATGTTAGCGCCCTGTGCCAACTTTGCCGGTGGTCGGCCAACCGGTGGGATGGACCCGGTGCAGCTGGAGGGTTAGGCGTGTTTCTTTCCACTCCTGTCGGTGGGAGTTGCTTTCTGTTGTTGTTTGTTCACCGGCTCTATTTTTCTTGTTTCGTTGTTGTTTTGTGTCTTTTCCACATCTAGTGGATTTTTTGTATCAGTTTTAATGCATGTGGTTTATCCACTTTTTTTCAAAATTTAAATAGTTTGTTACACAAGGAGTTTTTTGAAAAAAAAAAATTCTCAATATGCTCATCTTTTTCTTTCCATAGGTTGCAGATAACTAATCAGTTAAACTAGTTCTTATAGTCAAAAATAAACACTTGAGTCACTATGAAATTCAATTTAAATAAATGACAAAGAAGAGTTAGTGCAATATATGTATATATATATATATATATATAATATTAATGACAGATAATTCAATTATTAATAACTAACTTGTACGGGCAAACAGATGCACACATGAATTATCTGTTAAGAAGGTAACTCTTTTCTACTAAATTCCTTATAGCATTTTTAATTGGTTTGTTGTTTTCCAAGAGTAAATTGGTTTGATAGCAAAGCAATATTACACTAATCTCACCCCTCAAAGGCATCCAAATTCCTTCCACTTTCTTAATTTTACTAATAGAAACCATATCCAACCCATGTTTAAGCATGTTTGGGACTTAAGTATCTGAGGGAATGCTTTAAAACATCTAGTTGTAGTGAAATGTGTCTATCTTCAAAGCAAAGATACTTCCATGATCTTCGATCATTTTGAAAGTTAACCATATGTTTTTTTATATGAAATGCATACAACTCTAAAGACTAAGAATGTGAGACTGGAAGACTTTGCCACGATTTTCTAGAGAAACTTGGAATTCTTATGTCCCTCTCTTTCTCTCAAGTGCAAGATGAATGGTATGTGTTAGTCTTTTGGTTGTCATTGTTTTATTTTGTACTCTATGTACTATCATATGCCTATACGTTCTAGTAGTTTTAATGAATGTGATATATATATATATATATTTATTTAAAAATAATTTCTAAAATTTAGTATATTTTAATGGGTTTAACTACTAAGTTTACACATTAAATAGTATCCCATATTGTTAAATTAAATCACATGTATTTTCCAACGAAGCTTCTTAGACCTTTAGCTGTCCTTTTGAACAAGGGAAAAAGTTTTTTTAAATAATTTTTCTTAAAAAGATAACCCCAACTTTATTTAAAGTTAATTTATATTTAAATTTTCAGAAATAAATAATATTGGGTTCAGCGTTTGCAAATCAGAATCCAAGTGTGCTACATTTATTAGAGAATATCTGTGCCATCTTCCAATCTCCCAAAGATGTAAATGAATATTAGAAAATATTCATGATTCACTCTATTTCCCAAATATGTAAATGATAATTTGCAGTTGGCATAGGATTCCTTATATTGATAATTTCCTTATATAATAGTGGCTATCTTTATATACTTGTAATTCTATTGAGACTAATGTAAGAAAGAATTTTATATATTTGTTCTAGCTGGGTATTGGAACCTTTGTAGTCATTGGTTTTTTGTCCTAATCTCTGGCCGCTTCCTAGAAATCGTGTCTTCTCTGTTAGGATAATTAGATAAAAAACACACAAAGAACACTATAAAAAAAGAAGAGAATATTTTTTTGACGCGGTCAACAAACTCAAGTCCTTTCTATCTTTTTATATTGATATTGATAACTGGATTCAAACTAAGTTACTTCGCCACCAAGAAACTAAACAGATTCAAACTAATAAACTTATCTTAACATAATCCTAACATAATTTTAAATACAAATGCAATTTATAAAATAAAAAGGGTCATAACTGCAAACTTAAATGCATAAATGCAACAATGCTTAAACGTAATATATATAACATAGGGTTCTAAATGCAATAACAAGATTAATTCTAACATTCTCCCACCACCTTGTCTCACACCCCTACCCATGTCACCATTTAAATCAATTTCCCCTCCACCAACAATCTCCTTCCCATGCTTCAAAACTCTCATCACTACATAAGCATTAAACTCAAGCCCCATAATTATATTTATTGGCACACACGAATCACATCGATCATTCTTAGTAAATCAAAACTTGATGGGATTCATTGATGGATCGATCCCTCCACCACTAAATTACCTTCACTCTATTAACAAGTAACTCTACCCCATAAATAAATCATGCCTATTTTTATTGGAAACAAATTGATAAACATATTGTGACCATTCTCCTTTTCTCTCTCTCCGAAAATGTTTTCTCTACCATTGTTGACCTCAAAACCTCTATCTGTATTTGGACAACCCTAGAAACTACCTATGTCTTTCCCTTTAACACTCGTATCCTTCAACTCCACAAAGACCTACATTAACTTGAACAAGGCGATCTCTCTTTCACCACCTATCTCATCAAAGCTAAGAACATCTCCTATTCTGTAGCTGCTACTAGATGTCTTATTTCCGTGGAGGGACCAAGCCTCTATATCTTCGTAGATCTCTATTCTGAATTAAAAAATCTCACCACCACCTTGAATGCTCTCCCCGAGCCAATTTCCTTCTCTGATCTTCAAGCTCTCCTTAGTGACCATGAGTCTATTAATGAGAACCACATCACACCGCCAACTTCTTACTTCTCTGTGATGCAACCCTTTGAAGGTTCATATTCCCATATGTTTGTTAGCCTCAGGGGAGGCACTTCCCTTGGCCAAACCTCCAACCTAACCTTTGGTGGTTTTAACCCTACAACTAGCCCCTCATGTCCTTTTTTAGGAACTTCTCTTCTTGGACTCCAACTTGGTCACATTGAGTTTAGACCTATTTAGGAAGGTCTTTCTCCCTTTGGCTACAACTACTATTAGCACAAATATGGTCGTGCTCCTGGCCGGCGTGTTGGTAGGGAGCATAGTCATGGTCGTTAGAATAATGGTGGAAGGTTTCAACCTAATGGTGGGAATTCTATTATGTGCCAGCTCTGCAGTACTTGGGGTCACTCCACAGTCACTTGTTTTCAACGTGGAGCCCTAGCAGCTCACCATGTGCCCTACTCATCCATCGTCATCTTCCTAGAAATGGTTCGCTGACACCAGGGTAACAAACCAAGCCACTCTAAACATAGCCAACATCAACACTGCTCAACCATGCTGCAATACTGAGGATCTCCATATTGGGAATAGTAAGGGTTTTCCTATCTCTCATGTTAGTTCATCTACCTTCCATAGACTCCATACTTCATTTCACCTTAACAACATTTTATATGTCCCCACAATTTCACAACCCTTATTATCAATCCAACAATTCACCCGAGATAACAATGTTTTCTTTGAGTCTTATCTGTACTCTTTTTATGTGAAGAATTTGGCTACCTACCAAATTTTGCTTTGTGGAACCAATGAACATGGCCTTTACACCCTCCGTACTCCACTTCCCAATTCTTTCATAACGTATCTTGCTGAATGGACCTCCCTTGACACATGTCACCATCGTTTGGGCCACCCACACAATCGAATTGTTAGGGCTATAATAAAGAAGAATTCTCTTCCATATTATTATGTACCAAAACAAACGATTTGTACTTCTTGCCAACTTGGTATATTATCTAAGTTATCTCTTTTTATTGATAGTTTTTCCAAAATATATATGGTTTTATCCACACACACACACACACACACACACTCTCTCTCTCTCTCTCTCTCTCTCTCTATCTCTCCCTCAAAAGCCCAATATTTTTACTAATTTTCTCATCTTTTTTACTATGGTTGAAAGCCAGTTGAACACAAAATTAAAATCCATCTAACTGATTGGAGTGGACAATTTCATAAATTAACATCTTTCTTTTCCAAAATGGGCATTCGTCATCGGGTATCTTGCCCACACACCCATGAACACAATAGACTAGTTGAGCGGCACCATCGTCACATTTTTGAGACTTGACTCACGCTCCTTGCTCATTCCTCTTCTCCTTAAAAGTTTTGGCATTTTGCCTTTGAGACAGTAATGTGCCTTATCAATCGTGTGTCTTTTCCAGTTTCTCATTGCATCTCTCCCTTTTAATACCTTTTTTAAAAAAAAAACCCCAGACTATGTCCACTTCAAAGTAGTCGGATGTCTTTGTTTTCTCCATATCTTCGTCCTCATAATTCTCACAAAATGGAGTATCGGTCATCACCATGTGTCTTCCTTGGCTATAGCCCTAACCATCACGGATATTGATAAGTGCGTTTTATATAGACATTTTACATACCTCCTTTATATATTTTGCTTGTCTTTTAGCATTCAATTCAAATACTTTGATGTTACTTTGGGTATATGTGTGTATTTGTGCAAGTTAATAGGTCTTAGGACAAAAGAACAAGACTTGGAGCAAATTCGGCATTAAAAGGACACAACTACACTTTTTTAGGAGAAGCACGGGTGTGTTGATGCCGTGCTTAGCCCCTTGCAAATGACTGGACTTGAAGATTTTATATGAAGGAAGTATGGGCACAGAGATGATGCCAAACTCTGGACTAATCTATAAAGTGCATGGGTACAAGCATAGCCTATGCAGGACCGTGCTTGTATCGAGAATTAGTTTTAAACCCCCAAAGTTAGGGTTTGAGTAGACTTCATCTTGGATTTGCTAGTGCGGCTGCTAGACGAACTTCACCACCCTTTGGAAAAGAAAGAGAGCAAAGATTCTGGAGCACCAATTGGAGTGGAGCTAAGTTGGCAGGAAGGTTCTTAGAGCACGATTGAGAGGATTAGAGAAGCAAAAGGGAGTTATATATATGAATTTTTACTTGTTTGTTTTCTTTATCTCTTTTTGCCGTCGTGTGAACCCATAAGGGGATAAATTGTTCCATGGTGCCTCAAGCTTATAAACCTTGAGATTATGTGTATTTGACTTACTCTTTTATATTGGCTATGGAGTTTTCTTGGATTATTCAATGTTAAATCTTGTGTTGCAAAACTTGATGTGCACAATTGTCATAGTTGTGATTGCAAAACTTGATGTGCATGTTTGTCATAGTTGTGATTGCAAAACTTGATGTGTATGATTGTACTAGTTGTAACATTCCTTGTTAAAGCACACATAGGAGTTTAGAATCAAGTACGTGCCTAGAGATATGGGTTATGGTGTTGAGCCTTCCGATCTAGGGGATTAGTTCAGGACACTTCTTCATATCAGTGTTTCTAATCCAGTTTAATTCCCTACTTCTTTCCATCGTCTTTCCATCCTTTTCCCAATCTTTCAATCCGGTTAGATATTAGAAAAGCAATTAGTACTAAGAGATTCCTAGTATCTATGGATTCAACTTGTCAATCCTATTGAGTACACTTTACTACTTGTATGATTAGTGCACTTGAGGTATAGCAAAGGATTGTGTTCCTGTTTCTGAACCCCAACTATCCCCACCATCCTCTCAAACCTCTTATCCTTCACCTTTCTTTATTAGACCACCACAGACACTGTTTCCGACACCTCTTACGTAACTTGAGATGAATCCTTCTCTCCTAACCAACACAAAGGAGACAACTCCCCACATCTAAACCCCAACTCTTTCCTCTTGGAACGGGTGATGGTGGCATGGAATGTTCAAGGTGTTGGCATGGCCGGTATTGAATGACGTGGCTTCTTCTTGGTGATGTGAGGGATAATTGGCGTGTGCTTCTCTAGAGCCCACATCAATGAAAAGGGGAATCCCTCATGTTACTTTTCGATGAATCAAAAGTGACCAATTTGATGAAAATTGAAGTTAAGTTGTCAAAATGAAAAAGCAAGTGACATAGTAAAAAAAAATGCCTAGTTTATTGAAAATACATCTCATACAAAAAAAAAAAGTAAATTACATTAAAATTTTATCTACCAAGGGAAAAATTTGCCGTTACACATGAATATGATCCAAAACTGAAAAAAATTTAATGATGATGGTGGAACAATTTTAGTTTTAGGTGATGTTTGGTTAGGGTAATATCAAATTACTTTAGAAATATGAGTAATGGGATTTTTTTTTCCCTATTATACTTCTTACTTCATTATAATTCTCAAAATACCAATTTTAAAATTTTTAAAGTAAGAAAAATTTCAAATATTTGTTAGAGATAAAAAAATGTTGGAGATTAAAACTTTTTTTAATTATTAAATAATTAAAATGGAGGAAACTTTATATTTATTTAAAATAATTAAGATTCATTTAATTATTACTTTTTAAAAAATTAATTATTTTAAATTTATAGACTAATACAATTAAATATTTAATATTAAATTTATTTTTTTTAATAATAACAAATATTTATTATTAAATATTTTTCATATTATTAAACATAAGATCCTATCCAATTTTGAAAACATTATACCTTGTTGTGTAAAATATATTTTAATTTTTTTTTTATAAATTTTAGTTATTTTAGGATAAGTAATAAATTTTTAATGAAAAAAAGAAGCAATAAGTTTTAAATCTCAAATCGTAGATTCTAAGAGCAACTCCAACCATGATCCGAAATCCTAGATTTGGAGTCATTTGAAACTCCAACCGACCTCCAATTTTTGTCCCAAATGTGGGGTTTGGGGTAGATGACACCAGATTTTGGGTCACCAAAATTAATTCCAAATTTGGGGCCCACACATTTAATAATTTTTTATTTTTATTATTGTAATTAAAATTATAATGTTAACAATTCAGCGCATAGATATGCTTATACCAATTGTGGAAGTCATCAACTTCATAATGCATTGATAGAATATTTGTAGGAGTAATATAAGGTTCTTAAAACTAATAAGACGATGTTTCTTACATAATTATGTTGTAATATTATGCATTTGACAATTTGTTTAATCGATACAAATTGTAACCCACATCTTGCGAATATTTCGATTCCAGCCAACGATGATGCTATAGCTTCAATCCAATTATTAATCAAAATTTTTTAATTCAGTAGGTTTTTAAAACTAATAAGACGATGTTACTTACATGTACTATGTTGTAATATTATGCATTTGGCAATTTATTTAATCGATACAAATTGTAATCCACATCTTACAAATATTTCGATTCCAGCGAACAATAATGCTATAGCTTCAATCCAATTATTAATCATTTTTTTTTGTTGTTGTTAAAATTGTAATTAAAGATGTGTTCAAGTATTAAATATTTTCGTGCTATATGAAAAAATAATTTTATTATTTATCAAGAAAATTAAGAAACTCATAATTAAATTTTTAAATAAATTAATCATAAATTAAAAAATATTTTAGTCTTTAAATATTTAAATTATAGTAAATATTTATTAAAAATAATTAATTTCAAGTATTTTGTAATTAAATAGTAATAATAATTTAAAAATTGGTTGTGTAAGTAATATTATGAGAATTTATTTTAAGGGGGTAAATTTTAAGGTTTTAAGGTAGTAGAATTTAGGGTTTTAGGGGGTAAATTTTAAAATTGAGAGAGAGAGAGAGAGAGAGAGAGAGAGAGAGAGAGAGAGAGAGAAGGCCAGAAGGTGGTAAAATTTAGGGCTTGCGGTAAAATTTTAAAATTGAGAGAGAGAGAGAGAGAGAGAGAGACGTCCCCGCGCTTGGCTTCTTCTTGACCAGGCTTCCCATCGCCGATCCCTTGAGCTTCCTATCGCCGTCGTCGTGCGTCTTTCTCTTTCTCTAAATCCTCACCCAGTCGTGCCTCTCTCTGTGTCGCGCGCAGCTTATCATCGTGTTCCCTTGTGTCATTTCGAGCTTTCAAAAAGAAGAAAATGTATTCGATCTTGCTATCCTTTTTTATCTTTGTTTCTCTCATCATCGGCTCATCATCTAGACTTCTTGCTTATTATGAACAAGATCATGGTTGGTTGACTAGTTAAAAATTGCTTTATACTCAAATCCATACATGTTTTTATTTCAGGATCTGGACACAGGAATCTTTGTTTTGATTTTGGGTTTTTTGTTTGGTTTGATATCTGGATCATTGACTGAAGGGTTGGATAGTTTTGATTTTGGGGGCGAATTGATGGCTTTGAGTTTGCTAAACATGTGTGCAATGTTCAATTATTATGTGTAGCTAGGGTTCCAAACTTCCAGTGGTTGTAGAAACTCTAAATAGGGGCTAGTTGGAGTTTTAGCTTTGATTTCATGAAGTATGAAGGTTGGGAGTGATCTATTGAGTTTCCTTCAAGTGTTTTAATGTTTCTTGAAAGTAGGTAATGTGGCTTGTTGAAATAGTATTGACTTTCTGAATTTAGTTTTAGAGCTGGGATCACGTTTATTATGGATTTTGGAAGTATGGTATTTTACTTCTTTGAAATGTAGTGATATACACTTGCTTCATTTCACTAATGTAGAGGAGATTTTCTTTCTTTCTATAAGTCTAGATTATAGTCTATGAACTGTGAATTTTTTTTTTTTCCCACATAAATTGATCTGTCAATCTTGTTTGGTTTGAAGTTTCTTATTGTGTCACTGTCATTCATTGTTGGCTGCCTAGTTACGCTTCATTCCTTCTCCTTCCAATTGTCTTTTCCTTCTCATTATTGGTAACCTAGTATATCCAAGCATGTGTTTGCTATCCAAGCTTACTTTGATTCATTTTCATCACCAGGTGAGCAAGAAGCTGTTTATACTGCAGAGAAGGCTGAACGGAAGCTTCAGCTAAGGGACAATGTAAGTCTGAAAGCTTCAGTTTGGATTACTTAGTTTGAGTATATTTTTATTTAATGTGTTGAATTTTTGATATATCAGTTTTGCATTAAGCAATTGTCATGAAATTTACATGGATCTGAAATAGTTAAACTGGAAAGTTTTATGTATGCATGCTGTGCCGATGGGTTGTTTGATAACGACCCATCAAATATTAGCATGTGTTTGGTTTTTTCTTCTGTGATTGTACTGATGGATCTCGTGCTTGGATTGTTGGGGTAGTAAGGTGGTGAGGCTTTTGATTGCACAGGTGTTGACAGTGATCTCGCAGAAACAGAAGGCTGCTCTGAGAGAAGCCTTCTGCTTAATAAAGTGTATGCCTTTTATCTAGCAGATACCTTTTATCAATTCCTCTGTTTGAGTCTGATTAAATTGTTCTGTTCATTTAAAGTGGATTATTAAGAAATACAATTATACTTGTGAATCACAAGCTTTTTGACTCAGAATCACTATATGAATTCCAAAAGCTAGAGCCCGTAGAAAAGCTCTTCAGGGACATGTTAGCACCTTCAGCTTTACATCAGTATGGTTTACTGTGCTTGATCACATGATCACTGAGCAGATTTATTGATTGCAACACCATAAAAATAGAAGTATATAATCAAAATAAAACTATTTCAGCTATCTCTGTTATAATCTATGTTCAAGACACTCAGCTTGTAAATATGCTCGAGTATTAGGGTGAAGTTTCATATAGATCTGCCAACTTATACATTAACGTATCAATTTATATCTTAGGATTAGAACATATATCGTGAAAGTTCACAACTAATCCTTGAACAATAACCAAATATGTTTAATTTGGTTACTGAACTGCATTTGGTTCTTTGATGATACCTTAATTGAATTCAAAACTAGAGTAATCCATTAGACAAACAGATTGTCAATGCCATTATTGACATGAGACCAATGCAAACTTTTTTCCATATAGTTTAGGGACAACATCAAAATGAATATTTTAATATTGTTGAGGGAGCAACTGTGAACTTTCATGAATATATATTATATAGTTGAGAATTTGCAACTCTTATGTCAATGTTCTATACCATTGGATTCGTTATCCTTTTTCTACCATTTTTGAGGTGTCCTACGAATTTTTTATGATTGTGGAGTGGTCATTTATATGTCAATCCTCCTACTTTGGTTTGTTAATGCATTTTTTAATGAAATCATCATCTCATAGTTATTGCCTTTTGCATGGTTAGCAAGGAAAATTAAAGGATATTAATAACTGTACCTGTGTCTCTCACAGTGCCTATCACATGATATCCTGATTCCAAAAGTCTTTTGACAAGCCAAGAAGCTACAAATCCTGATTCACCTGTCACACAAACACTACAACCACTTAATTATAATAGCAATTCGCATTAATGAGTTTTCAAAGAAGGAAATTATTTCAGTTTAATTTTTTTTCTTTTTTGGAGGGAAGTCAACATTCAGCTGCACAGTGGATTTATTTCAGAAATTGTTATAGCATCTCATTTGATCTCTTTCAATTGTGCTGTCTGCACTGTATCTAAAACAAATGGAATGAATGATTTTGTACTTCTACTAATGATCTGGCATTCAATTGCACCTCATATATGATTCTGAATTATTATCTCCAGGCATTGCTTTGTACTATGTTCAGGTACTGCAACCCTGTTCTCAATTTACTGTCACATTTTTTAGTGCACATAGTAGCATTTACTATTTTCAGTAGGGTGAAGTCTTTTTCAGTGCTTGCAAATAATGTGTGGATTCATCTAAATATTGTGTTTTGGTTTCAACTTGCAGCACCTCTCCATTTAAATTCTGATGAGTTCGAATTGTCATGTATATATTATTGCAACTTTATAAAATAAGTTTGAGATGTTGAAACAAGAGTGGAGTTGTTGAAACAATAATGAAGCCTTGTGGAGTTTATTTTATCCTGGTATCGAAAGCATGAGTTCTTCATAGCTTTGGTTAGCATGCCACCTTGCCAAAACATGACATCTTTCTTTGGAAGTTATAACATGGCTTTGTTAAGCAACCATGGAATTGGATTTGTACAGAACTGGTGACATTTATTAAGGTTGGCCATATTTGTCCAACTCTATAACTAACAGTTAGTAGGAATTACCGAATTAAGTGCTTAATTGGTTCCAGAGCCGCTTTTATATGAGCAGGAACCTGCGATATGACATAACATTATTAACAACCTTTGTTGTTTTTAGAAGATTAGATGACCCATACACCGGAGAAAAGTAGGTGACATTGGATCTCTGTCACAAAGACAGTACAATCCCTAGCATGTTTAACATACATGATTTCTGTGATATCTCGTGTGTGTGTGTAATGGAGATTGAAACAGTTAACTGCAAATTTAACTAGTACTTGAATTACAAATGCTTCAGACTTGTCATTTTTTCTATGGTTATTCTCTTGCAGAATAGTCATTTTTGGAATAATGGCCCGCCTTACACTGCCAATCAAATCTGACCTGGCTTTCGTCTTTGTTTAGCTATCTAGGATGAAGACTTCATATTGATATTTTCTTTTTTTAGGTGGAAAACCCATTCTCATCCTCATAACAAGTTATGAAGCATGCTTTTGAAACACTTAACTTCAATATTTTAAACTATCTTTTCTTTCTGTTAGGAAGACATGATGTTAGAAATCCTTGGGATCTGTTTATTGTTTGATAGATTTGTTTGGCAAATTTTCAAATTATGCCAAAAAACAGTAGAATAGAAACCAAATAAAAGGGAATAATAGAACATCAACTACGTTATCTTTATAGTTCATTAGGCCAAAGTAGAACAAGAACCATCTCAATCTAGCACCGACCATGCTAAAGTTATACTGTCAGCATGTGACACTCTGTATCGTTGGCGTAAATAGTTATGCTCCATTTATGTATTATTTTGATAGATTATTTGAATGTGAACTGATCCACATTTCTAATTTGTTTAAGTCATTTGACATTGGAAAACCTCTACTTTTAGTTTCCTGGATCATATTGCTTTGAATCCTTTGATACAAACATAGTAATGTCTTTTATTTGTTTATTTGCTATCTTCAATGCTAAATTGCATGATGTATTTCTTAAAACGATCTTGTTAACAAACTATTGCATAAGTGAGCTATATAAATGTACCAATTATTGATGCTTGAAATAGTTGTCATAATGGGTCAAGTGTACATTTTTGGTTGATATTAGCTAACAACTTATCTTTTATATGACCATTTTCTTCTTAGTTGGTTTTTGTTTTTTAGCTAATTAATTTAAGGGCTAACTTATAATGAGTGTGTTGACTGATTTTACCCTTTTAACACACAACTATTAGTAACATGGACACAGACAGAAGTTGTATGTATACTAGGCTTAAGGATGGACTTTTGAATCCCAATTTCTTACGAGGAATAAATGAGTTCATTGATTTTTAAAGGACATGATAATGAGTTTTGAGAAGAGGATTCTTCAGTGGACCACATATGACTCAACTATTTACTGATGATCATGATGTTGACTTATAGTTGTATTTGTCATATACTTATTATTTTGTGTTAAACATTTGTACTTAAACATTTCTTTTTGTATGAATTAATGAATTTATCTTATTTATTGGTATTCTAGGTTTAAAAAAAAAAAATTCACGTACCAGGTTTTATAAAAAATCAGGGATATAATTTTTATTTTATTTTATTTTTGACATGAATGTTTAAAATGGATTAGAAATGGATTAATTTGTTTAAATATTTATTTTTTTTAAATTGACTCTAGAAACGGATTAGGAACAAAAACACTTGTTTCTAATGGGGCGGAACAAAAATAAAACAAAAAAATATTCCGTTTGGAATCCGTTTCTAATTCTTGTAATGGTAACAATTTTGTTTCAAATTGGTTTCTAAATTCCGAAACGGAATTACAACAGACTTTAGAAACGGATTCGCAACATACATTATTCCATTTTAATTTTTCAAAAGTTAGACACATATTGATTCCACTTTCCAATCAGTTTCTAAATTTAGAAATGGAAAATTTTTTTTGTTTCTATTTAAATTAGAAACAAGGGTTTTCGAAACAGATAAATTCTGTTTCAAATCCATTTCCAAACTGAATTAGCATCGGATTAAAAATGAAAAATGTTGTTTTTAAACAATAATTTTCTTGTAGTGGACAGAGATAGAGACAGAGAGATGAGAAGTCTGGTGTTAGAGCCAAGAGTGATGAGAGCTCCAGTGTTGGAGTCGAGAGTGATGAGTGCTCTGGTGCGATGGCCGAGCCTAGAGCAATGAGAGCTCTGATGTCCGCTTCTCAATTACCAATGAGGCGGAGCTTTATGGTACGACCTTTGAGAGCATCTTTTGATGGTAAAACTCTACCTCCTCTTTTAAATCCAGTAATTTTTTTTTTTCCTACTTGATGTTAACACTCTATATGTTATGCAAAACCCTTGAGGAACCCTCGTGAATCCTGAATATTAGTTATGTGGAACTTGATTTCAGTGTTCGCTTCTTATAACAATTAAATATGATTTTATCATCTTGATAAATGTCATAGTTATGAGTTTTTGTTACTTACGTATCTATCATTTAATAGAAACTTGAAGCTTATTGTGTGTTCTTGATTTTGATAGCTTTAAGAAATCAAATATTGAATTTTCAAGGTCTGAAATTGCTGAGAAACAATAGTGGCTTTAGTCACTTTAACTTATTGTTTCACAAATTCTTGCTGCAGGTATGATAATTTAGCAAAAATATAATGCACAGACATGTAACCACACCCAACCAGACAAACCCATGTACATTCTATTCATATTTTTAGGACATGCTCCAACTCTGTGTTTACCTTTTCCAAGTGTAAAATAATTTTGTGGACAAGTAAAAACAACTTCCCTAATGACTTAAAAGCTGAACCTGTTAATTAATTAAATGGCAACAAAGAAGCTGTGGTTCCATTTTGGTCTGCAATAAGGGGAAAATACTTGGTCTCAGTAGATAGTTTATGCAATGGAGTAAAATCCAATTGATCATTCCCAAAATTAATGCTGCTAGCCAAACAATTTCTCTTGTTAATTTCACTAAATCCCTCTTTTAATTTATCATCACAAATAAGTAGTTATACATCTTATGCTACTCTGTACTCTCTCTCCAGAAGTTGATGGTTATGTATAAGCCATATATTTCACAAATCTTTTTTCACTATCCTGTCATTGCCAAGTGCTACACTTTACAGCATTGCCAAGGTCATGTCTGTTAATTTATTTCTTTGCTTTTAACTGAAGCAAAATTTGGTTTATAATTAGATTATTATCAACAGAGGATTGATTGCTGATGATGATAAGACATACATCAATCCATTTGAGTCTCCTAATCCATTCTACACATTCAACAGAAATGCATCTCAAAATGACAAAATGCCAATGACTATCCAAACATATCTACCTTACCTTCCTGAATGTACAACAAGACCAGCCAATCCTTTTGATGATAAAACAAAGACGGTCATTGTGTTCTTGCACATCTCCTATAAATGTAAGAAATGGCTACGGCCATTGCTTGAGGTGCATTGTTATAACTTGGGTAATCTTCTTAAGAACCTCAACAGAGATACAGACCATTGTTTACTGTTGTTCAAGTATATGCTTCAAGAGGATACATAGCTGCCCATTGATTCATGGTACCATGGTGAGCGGGCAAGCAACACAAACAAATACCTAGAGGTAAGCCAACACCCATTGATGGAATCATCTTTAATTGTTTTGGAATAGGCTTTGGTTTCAGCTTGGAAAAATGGTGATACAATGCCTTTTATTTTTGACATGGTAAAGATGTGCATAAAGCATGAACAAATTTGTGTGTATTTTCATGCTGTTCAACTTATATATGGGGATGTACTTTCTGCGAGAGTGATGTAATTGAGTTGATGCTAGATGAGTAGGTATAGGACCTGATCAAATTAAGGGATTATTTAACTAAACGGGAGGACATTGATCTTACTAAGATTGGGATTACCAGTGAATCACTTCGAGGTTCGGTAACCATACAGTAAAAGCCATTAAAAATTTAGTGATTAAAGTTCAGAAATTTTTAGAGCTGATATGATAAATTGTTGATATAGGAATGCATGCATGGCTTGCTGCTGCAGTTGATACCTGTTATGCTGTGGTTGTCCCTATAATTGGTGTTCAGGTATGAAATCTATTGTCAGTTAATTAGTTACTCAAATGTTCAGTAAATCTAACCTTAACTTGTAGGGGTTAAAATGGGCAATTGACCACGACAAATGGCAGGCCTGAGTTAATAGCATAAAAGCTGTCTTTGAAGGTTACTGTTAACGAAAATGTTGTGTAATAGCTCTTTCAATGTTGCTTTTGCATATCTTGAGTAAAATATTTTAACTTCTTGTACTGATGGCACAAGCATGGATTGATTTGGGCAAGATAGAGATTGATAAAGAGGTGGTGAAGAAGGTTTGTGCTGTCTCTTCTTTGGATAAGAGTGCTTTGAAGTTCAAACTAGGGTAAAGTTTTTGATAGGGTACCCAACTTTAGTGAATTATAAGTTTGGGGTCCAAACTTTGATTTGTATCAAAATGGTGACCTATCTTTAATTATGTTTCACCGATTGGGTACCCAGGTAATTCCGGTCATATTTGAATGATGTGGCAGTTCGGAAATATGAGTCAGCATAAAAAAATAAATGGTGCTTGCCACGTCAGCAACCCAGGTTATCTCTCTCTCTCTCTCTTTCTCTCTCTCTCTCCTCTCTAGCTTTCTCAAAACCTTCTCCTCCTTTCCCCTAACTACATCATCTCTAACATTTTCTTTACTTGGTTTACATCTCTTGACGTCCTATGAATAGCCTTCCACGGCTCTAGCCTCTTCACCAACGTCATCATCTTCCCCATGCTCTTAATGTCAATAAAATTCAGTTCAAGTAAATGAGTGTTGGTCACCATTATTAATTAAAGAGCTTCTTTGTGTGTGTGTGTGAGAGAGTGAGAGTGAGAGAGAGAAACTTGTCTTGCTCTTCATGAATGGGACTGCAACCCAAAGCTACTCTAAAAGTGATGTTCTTGCTGAGATTGAAGACGAACGGAGGACCAAGACTCGGCATGGTGGTGGCTGAACAGGTTGACTACGCCAAGCTTGCGCATTTGGACCAAGACTCGCATATAGTTGACTAATTAAAGAGCTTGAGAGAGAGAAAGAGAGAGAGAGAGAGAGAGAGAGAGAGAGAGAGAGAGAGATGTGGCAAGCACCATTTATTCTTTTATGCTGACTCATATTTACGAACTGCCACATCATTCAAATATGACCGGAATTATCCGGGTACCCAATCGGTGAAACATAATTAAAGATAGGTCACCATTTTGATACAAATCAAAGTTTGGACCTCAAACTGATAATTCACCATAGTTGGGTATCCTATCAAAAAATTTACCCGTTCAAACTATGCTGATATTTGAAGTTGAACCATAAATATTAATTTTTTTCTTATGTCATGGGTCTGTTTTTCCAATTTCAGCTTACTGATGCTTGTTTGTCATAGGTCTGGGATAGAATTGCTCCTGGTCTAGACTCACAATTTGACGTACCTTACTCGGTTCATGTAATTATTAATTATTATTAATTCATTGAATGTTTTGTTATTTCATTCAACTTCTACCTATTTTATTGAGTTTGGTCTTCTTAAGTTGGTAAATTTGTGATTTTAGTAACATTTTTGTTCATTTTGCCCGTAAATCAATACAAAATATAGAATATATTTTAATAAATTAATTTCATATAAATTAATTTTTTTTCATAGAAAAAACAAAAGCATGCCAAAAACTGTAACAAAAAAGTCATGTTAAAAAATTGTGCTAAATACTGTGAAAAAAAGATATTATATATAAAATCATGCTAAAAATCGTGCCAAATACTAAACCAATAAAACCGTGTCAAAATTATAGTGAATATGAAACCAAAGTCCATGTCAAATATCAATAATAATGTTTGGCACAATAGTAAAAGACGGTGCCAAAAACAGGTGCTAAAAACAGTGACAAAAGTTTGGTACGGTATAAAAAAGCGGTGTCAAAATGTATTTGTGAGCTTGCTATATGCACGGTTATTTTTCAGTGCCAAATACTATGTCAAAGTTAATTGGGCACGGTTTTTAAACTCATTTCTATGTCAATTCTACCATGCTAATTAAGGAATTTTCTTTGTAGTGAATATAAATATGAATTTTCTTGTAGTGAATATCTTAAAGTTATATGGCCTTTGATTTCACAATCACAATTAAATTGACTTAAAAAATCTGGATAATGTTGGCCATGACATTACCTAGCATCCTAAACATGATTTCTCACACATAGATATCTATATAAAGTAGAAGATAAGAAGGGAAATTATTTCAAACATAAACATCAAAATTACATACAGAGTTTAGCTCAATCCCAAATTTAAGCATTTCGAACAAGAATCATTGAAAAAGAATTACCAAAAAAAAGCAACTCGTAGAAACACATTTACTCGGCAAAGATAAAAGATCAATACCAGCATTCCAACAATAATCTCCTAGCAAAACAACTAAAATATATATGAGAAATATCTTTTGTAGAAACACATAATCAATACCAAAACTTCAACACTAATTTATCATTTCAAAATTAAAACACAAAAATTCAAAAAGAATAGAAATTTATATCAAAATTTTGACTTGGTTTATATCTAAGATAAGTTATATGTGTGTTTAGTACCTTTCATTTTGTTCAAGATAAGCACCACGAACATTACTGGCCCAACTCCACCAAGTACCGAAGCCATCTTTGAAACCAACTGCAATACCTCCTCCAGTGAGATAATAAAAAGGCTTCTTTTCAAAATCATGAATTCTCAAGTTCAAATCAGGAAAAGAGATAAAATTGCTTTTCTTTATATCATGCAATCCCCAACTTCAAATACTTCAAAATTATATATATATATATATATATATATGCACACACATATATACACTAAAAATCTAGACCCCAAGAATTATACTCTGACCAACAGCAGCCTGAAGAGCCGATCTAACTTCAGGCTAAAAAGATTGTCCTCAGACTGTTTGAGATTAATGAAAGTGCTACAGATAGCTGACTGTTATAATTTTTGAGGTTTAGATCAAAGGATTATTGTTATCAAGCAAAGATTTGGTTTGAAAATATAGAGCTATTAAAATCATTCCCCGTGGCTTGAACATATTAGCTAATAAACTAGCTAACCATGGAAGACACTGTCATAAAATCTCTATATTCCCAGGGATTAGATCTTCCCAGGTGGATGATGAAATTCACTATAAACTATTGATTTCCCTTTTACTATTTTATTGTATTTAGTTATTTCTTCTTTTTTTCTATTGAGTTTTGTTTGTACTTCCTTGTTTTGATTTAATAAACTATTTCATAATCGATCACAATTGATCCTGCATTCAACTAGCTGCCACAGACGAGGTCGGACACTGGTCACTATTGCACCAAGCCTTTGTAAAAATAACAAATATCAGAATAATATCAATGTTCACATAAATTTAGTCTTTTTTTTACCCTGTAATAGCGGTAACGTTGGCGCCCCAACCATGCTACTACTATCAATAATCATTATCTTCTTGCCTTTGATCTGAACTTCAGAATAACCCAAAACAAATCATTGTTGTTTGTCATTCATCACAAGGTCAGCCATATTTTAATTGATGAAAGCTATCCGCATCTATATCCACCCTTACAGTATTAATAATGTTTTTATAATCCATATGCTGCATTTAACAAAACTATTCCATTGAAAATTGCTTATTGAATAAAAATGGAGGAAAAGAATATTTGGGGCTAGAACTTCTAACGATGTTAAAGTAGTTTATACCCTGACTAGCAGTTGTATTAAGTCTAACTTTGACAGTCTAAAGTTCAACATCACGCTAAAAATATCGTTTAAGACTGTTTGAGACCGACTATATGAGACTGAAAAAAGTGCTACAAACTACTGATTGCTAATTGTTTGGGTCTGGATCAAAGGATTATTACTTGTTTATCCACTTTGAGTGTGTTCAATTTTTTTACTTGTTTCATATCTAACATAAGTTGTATGCGTGTGTAGCCACTTTCAATGTGTTCAAGATAAGTACCACGAATGTTACTAGCTCAACTCCACCAAGTACCAGAGCTATCTTTAAAACCAATAGTAATCTCTCCGGGTAGTTTACATCTCCAATGAGAAAATAAGAAGGCTTTCTTTCAGAATCATTAATTCCCAATTTCAAATTGACATATCATTTAGCTCTTAAAATCGAAGCTAAATATTGCATTCAAAGGAAAAAGCAATAAAATAAATTTTCTTTATATCATGCCAGTCTCAACTTCAAATACTTCAAAATTATATATCTATTTATGCACACATATATATACACTAACAATGTAGACTACAAGAATTATAGCAGTCATGAGTTTGTAACACTTCTTCAATCTCAAAAAGACTATGTATATGATTGTAATGTTTACACCCTGCCCAGCAACAGCATTAAGTCTAACTTTGAAAGCCTGAAGTTCACAATTAAGAGCCGATGTAACTTAATGCTAATAGATTGTCGAAGACTATCTGAGACTGATTGTCTAAGACTGAAAAAAGTGCTAAAGACTGATGACTGTTGTAATTCTTGTGGTCTAGATAAAAATATTATTGCTTTTATAGCCGCTGTTAGTGTGCTCAATTTTTTTACTTGCTTCTTATCTCACATAAATTGTATGCTTATTTAGCCGCATTCAGTGTGTCAAGACAAACACCGCGAACTTTACCAATGCAACTCCACTAAGTACCGGAGCTATATCTTTGAAACCAACGGCAATGCCTTTGGGTAGTTTACATCTCCAATGAGATAATAACAACTTTTCATTTCATAATCATGAATTCCCAAGTTTAAATTGACAAATGATTTAGCTCTTAAAATTGAAGCTGACTAATGCATGCAAAGGAAAAGGAAATAAAATTGTTTTTTTCTTTATATCATGTCAGTCTCAAACTCCAAATACTTCAAAATTATACATATTTATATATATATATATATATGCACACACACACACACACACACACATATATATATATACACTAACAATCTAGACCCCAAGAATTATAGCAGTCAGCAGTCTATACCACTTCCTTCAGTCTCAGAAAGACTCTATATATGATTGCAATGTTTATACCCTGACCAGTAGTTAAATTAAGTCTAAATTTGACAACCTAAGGTTCAGCATCAAGAGCGGATGTAACTTCAGGCTAAAAAGATTGTCAGAGACTATCTGAGACTGAAAATAGTGTTTGAGACGTTTTAAGTATGTTCTAGATTAAAGGATTATTCATTGTTTAAACGTTTTAAGTATGTTCAATTTTTTGACTTGGTTCATATCTAACATAAATTGTATGCTTGTTTAGGCGCTTTTAGTGTGTCTTCAAGATAAGCAACGCAACGTTACCGACCCAACTCCACCAAGTATCAGAGCATCTTTGAAACCAATGGCAATGCTTCTGGGTAGTTTACATCTCCAGTGTGATAATAACAAGGTTTCCTATCAAAATCATGAATTTCCAAGTTCAAATCAGCATATCATTTAACTCTTAAAATTGAAGCTAAATAATGCATGTAAAGGAAAAGAGATAAAATTACTTTTCTTTATATCATGCCTGCTTATATAAAAAAAAATATAATAATAAATAATAAATAAATTAAATGTATTTCCTAATTTCAACAAAATATTCAAAATATTCAAATCTCAAGACTAGCCGAGATCACAGATCTTAAGGCAGTCTAAAATGCACAAATCTCAGGATTAGCCGAGAGCACCGATCTCGAGCTGATCCACAATATTCAAAATATTCAAATCTCAAGGCCAGTCGAGAGCACCGATCTCAAGACGGTCTAAAATATTAAAATCTCAGGACCAGTCAAGAGTACCGATCTCAAGACGGTCTAAAATACTCAAACCTCAGGATCAACCGAGAGCACCGATCTCGAGGCGATCCAAAATATCCAAAATACACAAATCTCAAGACCAGCCTAGAGCACCGATCTCAAAGTAGTCTGAAATACACAAATCTCAAGACCAGTCGAGAGCACCGATCTCAAGACGGTCTAAAATATTAAAAATCTCGGGACTCGATCAAGAGTACCGATCTCAAGACGGTCTAAAATATTCAAATCTCAGGATCAGCGGAGAGCACCGATCTTGAGGCGATCCAAAATATCCAAAATACACAAATCTCAAGACCAGCCTAGAGCACCGATCTCAAGGCGATCCCGAAATACACAAATCTCGGGATCGCCGAGAGCACCGATCTCGAGGCGATCCAAAATATCCAAAATACACAAATCTCGGGGACCCGATCGAGAGCACCGATCTCAAGACGGTCTAAAATACTCAAATCTCAGGATCAGGCGTGAGCACCGATCTCGAGGCGATCCAAAATATCCAAAATGCACAAATCTCTCAATATCATGCACAAATTTCAGGACTAGTCGAGGGGACAAATCTCGAGGTGATATAAATCCCAAAATCAATCATGAATACAAATCACGAGGCAAACATATCCATTGCTGCTATTGCTACGTCGTCGCTGCTGCCGTTACGGAATTTAATCTTCATTGATAACCAAGACGATATGATGCTCGTTAATGATCACCCATGGCCAGAATTCTGTAAGACAGTGAAGAAAATATCCATTTATAAGAGCAAGAAAGTGAAGAAGATGAAACCCTCATCGTCGTCCATACCATTACCAAGCGCGGTGAAACCAATAAGATCAAGCATGCACTCTTGGCCAAATCCAGATCTCCTCTGATCCCTTTGGCGGAACTGGAAATCATGAAAGCTATGTGATCTGGAAGTTGACGCCGAGGTGCTTGACTTGCTTGATACCGCTTCAAGGCAGAAGAAAACAACGATTGTGATCAAGTTGTACTGGAGTGATGAGAAGGAGAAGCTCTGTGATGCTGTTGAAGAATTGAAGCTAGATTCACTGGTTATGGGAAGCCAAGGCCTTGGCCAAATCCGGAGGATTTTACTGGGTAGCATTACGAACTATGTTCTGTCACATACAACGCGCCCTGTTGTCATCATCAAGGATCCGGATTTCAAAAAAAAAAAAAAGAAATTAATGCTTATGAAGATCTGTTTATATTTGAGAATAGACGAGGTTTCAAATCATTGTGCAGCCATGAACTTTACATAAGTTGGTGCTATGGGGAGTGTTTAAGCCTATTGTTGGATTTGTACTGTGGTTTCGTCTCTATGCTTCGATGGTTTCTGGTGCCGACGTGGTTGCAGACGCTCCTCAATCCATGCCGCAACTAGTTCGCCGCCCAGCACTACAAGGTTCTCACCCAGCGTTTCAAGAACTACGGGTTGCGATGTGAAGATCTCTATGATCCGATGTACGATCTGGACATCAAGGAGACGCTGGCTCGGCTCCCACGTGAGGTCGTCGATGCGAGGACCCAGCGTCTCAAACGCGCCATGGATCTCTCCATGAAGCATGAGTACTTGAGCAAAGATCTGCAGGCTTTGCAAACACCATTTATAAGCTATTTTGAGGACATGTTGGCTCTTGTAAAGAAAGAGAGAGCTGAACGTGAGGCTTTGGTGCTCTTCCCCTCTATCAGCACATCATTCCATGAGGAGTCTTTCTAAGACATGTATTTGCTTGTCATTTAAGTTGTAATAAATAAGACACAGTTGGGACTCGGTTTGTTCTGCTTTGCTTAAAAAGATTTTGGCCCTTAATCTCTCATTGCCTTAGAAACACATTTATTTAAACACACTGCTTATGTTGAAATTCAACTAAATCACAGACAAACGGTGCTTATGTTGAGGAGGGGAAAAAAAAAACTTTCTATTCAACCACACGCAGTGTGAAAATTGAAGTTCATGTCGAAATTGTGATTTGTTCTTTGTAAAAAATAAAAAATATATATATAAATATATTAAAAAAAATGATTAAGGAATGAAAAGAGATCTCTCACAAGTGACCAAGTATGTAACCAGCATTATTCCATGCAATTGCATGCCACTGAAAGTGAGTATATATATCATGATGATCAAGTATGTTGTGAGATAGGGGAGAGAGAATAAGAAACATGCAATGGTACATGGTTCATTAGGAAATAAATGGATCCCACTATACAAAGGATACACATGGAGGTTTCAAGATGAGAAGAATGTATGCATGATGAGATGCATGTACCTAAGAGGCCGGTCCCACCTAAATATATATATATATATATGAAAATAAATGAATGATAAAAAAAAGAAAAAAAAAATCATACAATGATTTGCATGCATTGTCACGTGCATTGATATATATAAATCAATATATATATAAAAAAAAAAGGGAGGTTCCACCATGCACATGGGAATAAGTCAATGATAAGTATATATATAAAATAATGAAATCTAGCCAATTTTTGCATGAATTATCACAAAAACCTAAGGAAAGCAAAGCTGATGGGTTGGATAACTACATACACAACAATGGAGGGTGTTTATTCAGTAACACGAAGCAATTCTGGCCTTCTAAGCTTGGATGTTTAATTTGATACATAGTATTTTACAAGGCATAAATATGTGGTTGATGAAGACTCGATAAAATATTCATTCTGAAGCCATGATAAACATGCTCACACAAATCACACCGAAGCAACAATGAAGTAACGTTTAAACACGTTCATATTGAAGCAATGTCAAAATGCACATTTCGGGGCAGTGACAAATTCTTTTAGAAAGTATACAAATTTCAAGGCGGTAATGAGATATATTTTAAAGTAGCAAGGCATGCAACATGGCGACAAGGCACAGACAGCGGCAGTGATATATATATATATATATATAAATTATATATTGATATATAAAGGATGTAATGAATATATATATATACACATATTAAATAATAAGATTTATAATTTGCAAATTTTCTTGCCTTTACTTGTACTTGAGCCCTTAATCGGAGGTTCCTAAGATTTCAGTCTGGGGTAATTAATAATAGAGGCTTGCCTCTATTAGGAAAGGAAGAACCCACAAAGATAAAAATAATAATAATAATAAAAATAATAATAATAATATTTGTGATTCGATATATATCACCTGGTGTCCCTTCACTGACACGACACTAGGGCTTGTATTTTCGATCCCACAATGCCAGCCTGAACTTCAAATACTTCACAATTATATATATATACACACACATATATATACACTAACAATCTAGACCCCAAAGAATTATAGCAGTCTGTCTGAAATAGACTATATATATAATTTCAATATTTATACCCTGACCGACAGCTGCATTAAGTCTAACTTTGACAACCTTAAGTTCAACATCAAGAGTTGATGTAACTTCAGGCTAAAAAGATTGCCGAAGACTGTTTGAGACTGAAAATTGTGTTATAGATTGCTGACTGCTATAATTCTTGAGGTCTATAGTAAAAGATTATTGCTTGTTTAGCCGTTTTTAATGTGTTCAATTTTTTGACTTGGTTCATATCTAACATAAATTGTATGCTTGTTTAGCCGGTTTCAATGTGTTCAATCAAGATAAGCAGCTCGAACGTTACAAACCCAAATTCACCAAGTACCGAAGCTATCTTTGAAACCAATGCCTCCGGGCAGTTTACATCTCCAGTGAGAATATAAGAAAGCTTTCTTTCAAAATCATGAATTCCCAAGTTCAAATCAACATATCATTTAGCTCTTAAAATTTAAAATTGAAGCTGAATAATGCATCAGAAGGAAAAGAGATAAAATTACTTTTCTTTATATAATGCCAGCCTCAACTTCAAATACTTCAAAATTATATATATATATATATATGCAATGTCAAGAAGGAATATAACTTCATAAATAAAATATTAGCAAATTCAAAGCAAATCGGGAAACAAAATTTCATTATTAACTAAAATGGAACACTTCAATAATAAGGAAGAACTAATGTTAGATAGTTATTCAACCATAGGCACTGAAATAAAATCAAATAAAATAATATAATCAAACTGAATGCACAAAATGCTTGTTGCAATGAAAATGAGAATTTAACTTAACATAAAAAAAACAAATATTATGGTCAAGATTTCTAGCAAAGTAATCACCTTGAAGATGTAAAAAACTACCATCATATGAGGGAATTTAGAATAAATTGTTTAAAATTGATAGTTGTTCCATTTAGTGCAAATGCATGATCATCCATCCAAGTCAGTCTTCTTCAACATTTTCACGTTATCTGTTGTAAAAGATACCAAAGAACATTGTTTTCAAATATTCTGAAACTTCTCATTCATCAAGTCAACATAAAACATTAGTACATGATCTCATTCAAATCATGCTTGGATTTCTCTAAACTTGACTAATATGCTTACATAATTAACATGAATGGTACTCAACAGCCAATCGTACATAGTGCCATTATAACATGAGAAATTCATTCCCCTTATGCACAATGATTCTAGGAGATGCATAAAAATGTGACTTAACAAAGATGTTGGCTTTAATGTTTGCCTATGTCAACACATTTTTATGTGGATAAACATACATAGTTTCTGTGTCCATCCACTTTCTATATGTTAAATAAATTTCACATTTATTTGGGTTATAAAAGAGAAATCTCTAATAATACAACTTAAACAAAATAAAAAAGAAAATGAACCAAGATATCTTAACATGCTCTTTACCTGTCATTACACACATCTTTGACCATATTAAAATTTTCCACTTAGTAAAATGCTTTTCATGTAAATATAGAAGATTTGATGTTACTTAAAAGCTACATATGCAGCTCATATTTGGCAAAGAAAATATTGACCAGTAGGCACAAAAAATTTCAAAAGTTTATCTTTCTCTTTTAGAATTTATTTAAGGTGCATACCACATAGTCTTCTTTTCTTTGTGATTTGAGGGGTTTTATCATGAGATATAGTTCATCCAAAATTTCAAATACTTAATGAACCGTGTATGATCTTTCAATTATTAATCCAAGTTGTGTTATTTTCTAAGGTTGTTTCAGAAATACATACCATTGCAAGGAAAGATGGAATTCATGACTAAAATCTTCTTCCTTATACTATAACAAATAAATTTCAGTAAACAACAAACATCAAAGATAGAAAAAACACAGCTTCTGTAATTGTTATAAAAGAAATACTCATCTTTAAGGTTTCTTATAGAAACAACATTTAAGCAAAGTAAAGGCCCATTCATTTTCCCAAAAGCATCAGAAATGAATAATTGGGTGAAGTCTCATGCACTTCAAGAGTTCATTTCACAAAAGTGAAAAGACACCAAAGTGATCTGGAGCTGAGAAGTGGGATTACATATGTTACCCATCCCCCAACTTCAGCTATAAAAATATTGATAGGTGTTAGTGCAACCGCACTATTATTGGCATAATTTGACACATAGTCAAGATGACGTGGCAATCTACGTGACATGGCAAAATTGATGACATGGAGAGTATGGTGACATGGCAAGGAGTCTTGGCTTGCAAGGCAAAACATCTTGAAGATCTTGGTGGAGTTATTCAAGACCATATTTAGGAGATGTGATTGAAGACTAAATATGGAATGAAGGCTAATTGAAGATATGATTTGAAGAATCATTGATGAAGATTGATTGAAGTCTATTATTGGCAAGATTTGAGGACCAAACTTGGGCGAATTGTAGATCAAGTTTGGAGAATCTTTGAAAACCAAACTTGGAAGATTGAAGACTAAGTTTGGCAAGTTTCATGAAGACGCACAAGGACGTGCGCCCTTTGCGAGGGGACTGCGTGATGAGGAACTAAGGAGACAGGCTAGTTGCCGGCAGTCGGGATCAGGAGATTTGGCTGCATCGACTCAGACTAAGCATGACCGGGAGGTTGATGGGTCTTGAGGTCGTCCGCAACGTAACCAGAACTCAGTCAAGTTAGCAGTCAGGGCCATGTTGCAACTTATGTTACAACAGGAGTTGCAACAGTTAATTTCGAAAGGTTTTAAATTAGTAGCCGCGGAGATTCCAAAAGAGGTGTGTGCTATATTTGGGATGTTGAGACGTCTATATAAGCTACCTTGCTCGTAGATTGTAAGTGCGACTCGTGGAGGAGAGTGTGTGAGCACTAGACAATCTAGAGATGGTAGTGTTTTTTATTGTTGAGAGAGTGAGTGACAAGTGTTTGTACTCATGTATTTTCACCTCTATTAGTGGATTGTTTATCTCCGGGCTTGGCCCCCAGACGAAGGCAAGTGGATGCCGAACTGGGTTACCAATCTTGTGTGTCTCCTTCTTGCTTGGTTTGTGTGATTGTTCTTTGAGTGTTTTGAATGTTCACTAAACCACAAACCACATCACCAGAATTAACAAGGGATCACTGTTCACATGGACCAGTAACAAAGCAATATCAAACTTTTTTGATAACAATGGATATTAATTATTATTATTATTATTATTATTATTATTATTATTATTTTGGTCATCTGTTAACCTAAAATGATAGATGTGTAATATCTTTATAGAAATTATCAACCCAGTGATTTTCATATGGTAAAATATCAAAGTAAACACCTCATCCAAATGATTCTCCACATACATGCCTTCAATTACACAATTTCCAATTAAAATATCCACCCTTGAACACTGGCCTTGCTTAAAAGAGATCATCTATTGCTCCAGTATGTAGTACTCTACTGGTGGAAACAGGTCTGAACTCAATTATCTGCTGACAATCTCAAACTATTCATCATCAACCACTAGGCCCTCTTAAAAAAATTATTTATTGCTCATGTGCATAAAACATTACAGTTTTGAACAAACTCAATCATCTGGTGCACAAATCTAGGAGTCTTAGATTAATGAATAAAAAACAGATTCAGAACCATTATAAGATCATAATTAAATAATGCGATGAGCATTGTTATTTCCAAATGCAGAAACAATCAGGTGACACATTATATGATAATGTTAAGAATTATAGACAAGAATGTTGCCTAATAAAATAATATATCATTATATCAACCAGTATTTGGGCCAGTCTTTTATTCTGATAGGAATATTTATTTTTATGATTATAACACTTCAACAAAACAAGCTTGCTGTGGATGTAATCTTATGATCCAACTTGTACAAGTTTCAAATATTGCAATAAAAAGTTCATTCAATTTCTTTTGCATAATTGGTTTCACAATTCAAGTTAATCAACCAAATGAATAAAAGATTAAACACAACTTATTCCAACTTCAAAAAATTATTGCTTCAAAGAAAATCACCTCAGAATTTTGTTTTTTTAGCATTCAGTAGTGATAAATGATTCGAAAAACTACAGCTTAAAGTTCAATATCATAAGCTTATAAAATATCATTTGGACCCTTTACCATGAATAACATTCTTCCATGAATCAAAAACCACAAACAAACAAACAACATAGAGCTCAAAAGCCAAAACTTCTTTAAAGAATATCTCCAACATTTGTAAATAATTGCCATGCACATAAAAAAACATTAAATCTAATTAAATTTGAAATGTATGTCCAAGCACAAATTTCTGTCCTTGAAAGTGGAGCACAATGCTAGCAGCAGGTAACCACTAATTGAGAACTTAATTCCTCTTCAACCTCTTGAATTACCTCTAATGTTGCATTTAAAATTCCAAAAAATAAAATAAAATGCAACATAAACCCGGAGGATCTGCAGGTAACATATATAAATTAATTTTATCCAATATATATGAGAAAGAAGTTGTGAAGGAATTCAACTAGTCTAGAGTAGAACCATTCTTAAATTTGTTGCCACTGATCTTCAATTCTAGAAAACATGGCAATAATATGGGAGCCCCTATTGAACAAGAAATGTGAAGGTACCATTTCTTACATATTTATTAATGAACGCTGGCTTATCATCCAGGAAACATAACCTGTTAAGAAAAATAGAAGATCCGCAGGGAAAATCAAGAGAGCAACAAGACAATAAAAACACACAAGATTTACGAGGTTCGGCAATGTGCCTACGTCCTCGGGAGTGGAGCAGCCGTAATTCTCTTATTCACTTGTCTCTCCTCACAGTTGAGACAAAAGACTAGAGTTACAAATATTTATAGGTAAAAACCTAAATTTAGCCAAATACAAACCTATTTGGATCATAACCCTATCTGGATCCTAAACATATGTAGATTCTAAACCTATTCGAATACAAATCCAATCCGGATACAATTTACAAAATTATTAAATCATAATCCTAACCAGATACAAATTACCCTTGTATCCTACTGCGGGAGCGTTTCCCCCGCACCCCAACCTATTAAACTGATGCTCCCACAATATGACAGATGTTGTCACACCACTCCACTCCGTTCCCACATCTACACGTTTATTTGTGTATATGAGCCATACACAACAACATCTAGGACAAAACATGTTATATAAAGTAGCAACAGCAAACAAATCAAAACAACCTGCACAAAATGTAAAGCATACAACTGTATACACCCCAGAGTCTTAGCCAAGATATATATGTTTGGAGACATTGGTATGAGAATAAAATTTTTCATGTTGATGGTTTCTCAGATCAACTGCAACATAAGGCAACTGACTTAAATGGACTTTCACCAAGCATGTATCTATGACAACCACTTAGCTATCCATTAATTGTCATGCAACTTTCACTTGCAACTTGTGAGTCCCAATTATGTGGATTTTTATTCATTGTTTGTGTTAAGAAATATTTTGAAGAAAAATCATCGATTTTTAAATTGAAGTTTGGATGACCTAATTTTTTACTTATGTTTACGCCTATCATTGTATAAGCGATTGCCATATTTGTCAAATAATAATAATAATAATAATAATAATAATAATAATAATAATAATATGAAAATAATATTACACTTCATTTTTAAAAAAAAATGCTACATTTTAAAATTATCTTATTTTGAAAATTATCTTGTTTTTGTTTTTATTTCTTATTTTTTAAAATATAAAATATGTTGGTGTCTATTTTTTTAATGAGATGAGAAAATAAGAAAAGTGGTAATCACTCATTTTATTTTAGATTAAAATAATTTAAAAAAAAATAGATTTGTTGTATTTTTAACTAAGATTAGAATGCAACGAAAAGGCAACATCAATAACTATTCATAAACAACGAATAGGTAAAAAATGAAGTTGGAGTAGTCCATATCAGTTGTCAAATTTTAATCTCAACTTCCTTAGCTCACTCACCATTGTCTTTAGTGAAACGATGCCCAACATTGAACTCAACTAAAGAGTTCAATCATGGCTTCATTCTATGTCACCTAAGATAGATGATCGTTTAAGTTGATTATTTATGGGTGTCATTACCGGTTGTTTCAAATAGTCAAATAAGTTATTATTTTGTCTATTATTATTTTATAAGTCTCACATTCACCAAAAAGATTTGTAGATTGTATTTCTTTATCCCGTATTTTTAATATGCTAGTTTTGGTTTCTATGTTTCGCTTCACTATAGTATAACTTTAAGTCCATATCATTTTATTTAACAAAACTATGATTTATCTTTTAAAAAAAATTATAGAGAAAACTAATTTTCTATAAATCCCCCTAAATTTTAATTCAAACTTGCCTCAACCAAAAATCTATATTCTGAAATTTTTATAATAATAATCTAATGTTTATAAAAGATTTAATAATTTATAATTATTTTATCCCACTAAATTTTAAGTATAATAAACCAACTACTAACTAATTTTAATGTTTCTTAACCCAAGTGCAATTATGTAATCTATAAAATAAACACAGATTTGGGACTATAGTGAACGCCATTAACAATTAAAACACTATTAAGAAGTGTTTAAACAATACTCCTAATTCATAGTGTGAGCTTGATAATCATGGTGTTAATTCATAATTAGTGAAAATTTGTAATAAGCTGATACATGGTGCAAAGTTATTACAATTAACACATACCTCTTGGAAAACAAACGTTCACAAGAATCACAACCATTGGAATTGTGCTTATTACCTAATCTCTGTAGGTTTTTAATATATTATTTGACAAAAAGTGGAGTAAAAAGAAATTTCATGTACTGACATGCTGGATATGATCATAATGCCATATTGGGCTCCATATTGGGCTGGGCTTTATTGAAGGAAACTTACTTTTAGTGAACTTTTTTTTTCTAAAGTAAAAAGAAAGTAATATATATACACACACAGATATATATATATATATATATATATATATATATATATGTATGTAAAAGTATGAAAACAAATGTAATTTGTTGATTAAATTTCAGGAAACTTTCTTAAATTATACCTAATTAGTTTTTTCTTCTGTTTTTAATCTTTTCAATCATTTTTTTATTAACTTTTGTGTAAGTTATTCTAAATTTGATGATCTCATTTAATTAATTTTTTTATTTCCTAAATTATAAATTTAAATTTTAAAAAATAAATAAATGCTAATATTATGAGTTCCATGTAGAAGATTGGGGGTTCAAATCTCTCAACTTGTGTGGTGAATAGTGCAAATAGTAGCTTATTTACTTTGAAATAAACAATAAATAAAATGCCAAGTACTTATATCATTTTTAGTTTTATATGTAAAATAAAATTAAAATTTAAGATTGAGACAATAAAATTTAATATAAAAGCTTTTTCTTTCCTCTAATAATGCTCACTTCCTATGGAAAAAGACCTCTAATGGGCCTCATCTAGGGGTGGGCATGGCATTGGCATGGGCATGGGCATGGGCATGGGTCAAGTACTAAACCCTAACCTAAAAATTTAGATCTAACCTGAACCTATCAAGTTTCCAAAACTTGATTCTAACCAGGTCAAAATTTATCTCATAATCAATTAACTAACTGATTTATCCCATTTTCAAGGTCAAGTGCCCATTGTGAACAATTTTTTATTTTAAAATTAATTTTAAGAAATTATTAATATCAAAAACATTTTTTTACAACATTCATAATTCACAAAATACAAAGCCAGTTTTTAAACTATTGAAAAATCATTTTAGAAAAAAAAAAATCCATATCCTAGTAAAGATACATATTATTATAAAATTAAAATAAAATAAAATGACAATAAAAATAAAAAAGATTTTGAGCTCTTTTTCATAGGGAATAAATATATTTTATATGTAAAAGTTGAAACATAATTATTGAAAACTAGGTTTATTAATTTTTTAACTTTGTATATACAATTATATAAATATAAGATGATATATATTATATTATATTATATTATATTATATTATATTGCTAGTTTATTATAAACCTAATAAATATTTGATACTATTTATTAGGTTTATTACTATAATCTAATATAATATAATATTAGATTATATATCTTTAAACAGGAAAAAAAACTGTTAATAAGTGAGGGTTAAGAGAGTCCTGAGCTTTAATACATTTAGGTGGTATTTGTATAAACATTAAAAGAAATATTAAGATTAAATTAAAAAAAATTAAGATTGCGTAAATTTTTTTTATTTGAAGGAGATCAAAATAACAAAGTGAAGTAAAAGTTGTTCGGAATTAATTAAAAAACTTATCCTTGATTAGGAAGTTTAATTAAAAACATTTGAAATCATTATTGTGGTCTTATAAAATTAATACCAATTCCTCATTTAACTGTCATAACATTGATACTTATAGACAAGAATTTACTTTTCCATCTTTTCAAAAAGCACAAGATGTGATGCAGAGCACTTGAGAAGGTAGATTACATGTAAACAGAGATTGCTATCTTGTTTAAGTTTTCTCTTGATTTTGATTAGCTTTGATGATTACTAGCTTTATTGTGGTATCATTAAATGTGGTCACCCTAAGGGCCCTCATGTTTAGAAGAATATGATTTGTATTTATGTACTTTCTCTTTTTATGTTCTCTATTTTATTTGTTTGATGTTAATGTGAAATATATATATATATATATACATTTGGATAAACGCAATAAGCCAACTCCAAAGGGGTTGTTAAAGGGATGATAAATACTTTAGTGTATTAATTATGATGGCCTACCAATTCTCTAGGAATTTATTAATTCCGTCAAATATTACGTAGGGCGATTAAGGTCATATCATGTGCACTCTTAGAAAATTTTAAAAATCAAACCGAGTTGCATTACTATAGTACTACAATAGTACTACTGACTCTCGACTTTGATTCTAAGTAAGTTTATAACCATTCAAATAACAATTCACTCAACTAGGCAGTAGCGGTTGTGAAAAAAATATTTTAAAAATATCAATATTTTAAATACAACATTCATATTCATTAATTTAATGTGTCATCTTAAGATGTTAGCTGAATTAAATCATGTCAGAAATCTCTTTTTTTTATTGTTATATTACATGTTGGATTAGCTTTGAATCAAGATAATTTTTAACTTTATTAAAGTATCATTATGTGGCCACCGAATAAATTATTGCTATTGACTAATTAATTTATCTTTATCTTTTATACTTTATTTCTCGATCAAGGTTGAGAAAGAATAAAACTAAACTTTTTTTAATATTAATGATATTTTTTTCATTGAGTTAATCTTATCTTTTAATATCTCATGGTAATAATCCAATATCTCATTAACTCTGATATAAAACAACATTATTATGGCAAACAAACATTAGTTTTTTTTTAAAAAAAAAAGTATATATCATTCTTTTTTCTCATTCTCAAAAAACATTGGTGATTTAACTTTCAAACCAATCAAAGAGATAATTTTAATGTGATTTCTTTTTCTTTAATATCATTTATTGCATTGTAATTAAACAATAATAAAGATTATATATTTATAGAATGCAAGATTACAAATGTTTATACTTTCATATATCATCACTTGAATTTTACCTTTTCTCTTAATTTTTTTCTCCATAATTATTAGATTTATATCATAAAATAATAAAATCTCACTTACTCTTTTGCTAGCTATCATCCTTTTTCCCCTTTAATTTTATTTCTTTTAATTGAACTTGAAGAAATCCATTAATTCCAAACATCACCAGCTTCTTAATTTGAAGGTGTGATTTCACATCATCATCCTTTTTAATCATGAACATTTGTCCTAATTCTCACTACAGTGTGTTTAATTTTTTAATCATTGATCAAGTTCATTGTTTAATTCAAATTTCATTATCTCTGTTACATAAGCACCCCTTATGAAAATTCATAATTATATATATAGATATATAGATATATGCCTCACTTGGCTTATTTATTTGCATTTGTTTATCACAACAACAATCAACATTACAAAACATGATGATTGTTTTTAATGTTATTACAAACTTAATTAAACAAACACATTGATTAAATGGAGCAGTTTTTTTTTATGGAAAAATGATAACATTTTTATGACGATTTTTTTTTTATTAGTTACTCTCGCGTGGAGATTAATTTATTCACATAACCCTATAAAATGTAATGTAAGCATGATAAACCAACTTAATAAATATTTATTGAAACCCATCAAAGGCAAAAAGACATTTTTACATGTGTATATATACCCTAAAAATGTGCCAAATTGCACTATTAGATACAAAATTTTCAATTATATTGTTAATTTTGAGGCTTTACACAGCTTTATATGTAATAATAATAATAATAAAACAAAAAAATTGGGTAAAAACACTAAAAATGATATTATATATGTGCACAAATACAATTCGGTGAAATTCAGACAATTATAACCCATGAAAGTTGGTCAAAATGATAGAAGTTGAGGTGTTTTTGAACCCAATTTTTTGTATATTTAAAAAACAACAACTATAAGAGATTTATTCTTTATAGAGATCTTAATGTGTCATTAAACTAATCAGACAATTATAACTTATTTTTTAAATATCATTTAAGTTTTAACAATCATAATTTTTCACTCTAATTTCACCCCTAAAATATAACATAATAATAAAAAATTAATGATATAGCACTGTTAAAAAAAACTTTTTGGTTAATTGGATATATAGTTAACCAAAAATTGTATCATATACCCAAGACATGTAATTTTAATATTTTATATGGAGAGAAAGAGAGAGAGAAAGAGAGAGAGAAATTTCCCTAAAAATTTAACAATAAATGATTTAAAAAAGAATAAAAAAGAGAGAGTGTCCTTTTAAACGGTGCAAAACAGCTAGCCATTGTTTGCTTTTTAAAGTGGATGCGCTTCATAAGTTTGAATGTGAGTGCTTTCTCATTCTCAAAAGATGTGGCCAACTTAAGGGCCCCAAGAAATTTAGATACATATGTATATATATATTAGATATATAAATATATTATATTTAAGTTTCAATCAGATTGATGTACTTGTTCTTATGTGTTACTTTTGAAAAATAGATTGAGATTCTTGTGACTCATGATGCCATTTGTCTATCTTGTTTTTGTGTGCAAACATGAAACTGTGCACCTGTTTTTGTGGGCTCATGTTAGTGATAGAGAATGAATTATATTGTGTGGGTCAAGAATCGTATCCATGTTAGTCAACCAATGTTCATAATATATGGATAAAATAATTTAAAATTTTATTCGTTTATTTTTATAAATTCAGAAAAATAAAAATAATTTCGGGTTATTGATGATTTTTCAAACTAATTATTGAAGACACTTATTTATATAATTAACATTCAGGATAATTTAACGATATTCTCTTTTTATTAGTTATTATTTTTACTGACAAATCACATGTCAGGGATTTGCATAAACGTGAAGTTAATATCTCAACACATATATACTCTCAATCTGCATGAACTGAGTTCAAATTATCATTCGTTGTAAAACACAAACACCTTATTGTATTGATAAAAAATTCTAAAGATAAAATTAACTTGTAAGCGGATAAATCTATTTGCCATGAAAGAAACCCCACACAAATAAAACAAAATAAAAATTATAATTTTTTTACATGTTTAACGAGAGAAAAAAAAAAACATTCGAATGTAACATATTTATTGAAATTAAGAGGCCAATTAATTCATGTTTCCCACCCTCCCATAACGTTTGCTGCATTGGAATAGTAGTTGGGGAGCAATGTCACAAGGACCACATATATACATCCTTGCATTAATCCAAAATTGTCCCTGTTTTATGATTAACTAATTTTTAATTTTATATAATATTAGTTCATTTTATTTTATTTATCTTATTTGTGTTTGGAGATACATGATTGACATTGGTTTGATTTCATTCCAATTTTTTTTTAAAATTTTAATAATAGCATTTGAAATTTATCATTAAACTACAATGTTTGAAAATCTCATAATACAAAAAAATATTATCATCAATCAAAATAATAATAATAATTTAATTTTATAAAAAATAATTTATTTTACCTTTATATATTATTGATTCATTGAATCAAAGATTTGAAAGACTTTGATTCTTTTGAGAAGGAGACAATGTGTGCACAAGAAGAACCCATGTGAACCCTCCATGTCATTCATAAACTCTTTTTTTCATAACTTTGGAAATTGGAGCTAAGAGATGGTGGAACCCTTTCCCACTCATGAGTTTTGTTTTCTTCGCTTGTTTTCTTTTAAATATTTTTAATATCAAGAAATTACTTTGAAAAATTAAACTTGAAATTTAAAGTGTAATTTTATTAAAATATACCAAAGTTGCAAAAATTATAATTTTTTTACTACTAAAAGTGTTAGTTATTATTATATTAACTAATATCATTCTAAATTATAGATTGTGATTGAGGCTTGTAATTTTTTTTCAAGAAATACAGACAAGTTGTTGCAATTGAGTTAGTGGTAAATAATTTTTATAACTTATTAAAAAAATCGTTTTTTATATATTTTTTTTAAACATTGTTGTACCTTATTGAATGCATGACTTTTGATAAAACAAAATGACATATATACTCTTCAAAATTTAATTTGTTTACATATATACCCTCTACCACGTATGGACTATTAAAATATGTTATTGTACATTCAATGATAAATTAAAAAAAAACTATGAATATGTAAATTACCATGTATAATTTAGGAATTTAAATAAAATCTTATTTGATTATTATTAAATTTTAATATCTATATAATTTATTATATATTTTAGTGATCCTAAAATTAATATTTTTGGATACACATCCTAAAAATTAAACTCATTTTATATATAATATCTAAATAAAAATTAGCATTACCAGGGATAATCTAAGAATTTAAATAATATTTTATTTTATTTTAAATTTTAATGATATATGTGGATAGAAGAGCATATACGTAAACAAATCAAATATTAGGTGTGTACACAACATTTGATTTTACTTAAAGAATATACATATAATTAGATGAATTTTTATGGGTATTAAAAAAAACCCTAATAATAATTACTAATATAGAGATGCAAGTTGGAGCAGTTAAACAACACTTTCAACATTTGAAATTCTAAAAATTTTAAAAATGTTTTTCTCTCTTCCATTCTTCCAAAATAGGCCATAAATAATAATATATACCATTGCACATTAGATAGATAGATAGATAGATTACCATTATAAAGGGCAAAAAACTAAAAAGACAAAGTTAGCTAACAACTAATCCTTAATCAAGCAACCAACATAATTTTCTTGATATGACAATTGCAATGCATTTATTATCATATTTATTTTAAAGTTGAAGAACATTAAAAAATAAATAAATAATAAAAACAAAATAAGAAGGTGCCAACCTTAATAAGGAGAAGTGTCCTTATTGCCATTGGTCTTCTTCATGGAGTGCATGATGGCAAATGACAACAACAACCACGTTCAATGAGTCTTAAACTAATGTGTGTCATCACTCAGTCACATTTCTTAATTGATTGCCAACTTCATGAAACCATACTCTAATATATATATATATATATATATACTGACAACAACACAAATCATCTAAAACCCCCATATATATTTATTATCATGACTCACTCATACATTGGAAGGAGTTGCAGCTTTAACTTCCTGCATGGAAGTCAAATGTTTTAATTGCTCAGCTATTACCATGATAACCATTTCTTTTGCGAGGAGGGATTCTATGAAATGAGAATACCATATCAGCTGGTATCCCCATTCAATTAAAATTGAAAAAGTAAAAAAAAATAAACCTTGTAATTTTCAAGATTTGCAAAATAAGAAATGAAGTTTTTGTTTTCGATTCTATGATGTGTGCAAATTTGCAAAAAAAAAGAAAAAATCATCAATGGTGTTAACTTTTTAATTTTTGGCAAGGGCAAAATCATCCATTTATGTAAAAAATGCCTCGTGGCATTAAAAAAACATGATTTTGTTTGATTTTTAGAATTTAAGGTTTTTTTGTTTAGTATAATTTTGGAAAAGATTAATATATATATATATATATTTATGTTATATAAGTTTAAATAAAATGACGATTTTGGCTATATAAATTAACAACGTTAATGACTTGATAACTCTTTTTCTCTTTTTACAAATCTAGAAAACCGCACATCACAAAATAAAAAAAAAACCTCATTCTCCATTTGCAAATCTACAAAAACAACAATAGTTTTTACTTTTTCCATTAAAATTTGCCACATCACTTTTTTACTTTTAAAATTTTAAAAATAAAATTAAGTCATTTCTCTCCTCTTCATCCATTCATCTCCTTCCTTCTTGGAAACACTGATTCTCGATCCCCTTTCATAGATCCCTTCAATTTAACTATCACGCTCGGAAAAATATCAAGTACTTTTCTTTATCGTTTTATTTCATTACTACATTGGTATATTTTATCAACTTTGTATTTCTTATATTAGAAAATCCCCATTTGACCAATTTTTATTTTACTTTTTACGGAGATAGCATGCCATAAGATATGGAGAAAGTCTAGTGAAGAACACACTAACGCGGGCCATTAAAAAAATGAACAGTATTGGGGAGACAGACGACGACTGTATGAAGAATAAATAAAAAAAACCAATATTATGTTTGAAGTTCTAAGAGGCCAAATAATAACTTATCGGTCGGCAAGAAACATTGGAGATGCGAACGACAAGTGATTTGAGACACCGACTAAGAGTGATTTCACTGATTTGAGGATTTAAGGGTTTCTCCTGTTTGTACATCATTTAATTGGATGAGAATGAAGCTTTTAAAAAAATAAAATAAAAATTGAATTTGATAATTTTTTTTAAAATTTTAAAAATAAAAAAGTAATGTAGTAAATTTTAATTGGATGTGATACCAACTGATCTGGTGTCCCTGCTTCATAAAATCCCTCCTTTTCTTTCACAATATTTATGCAACCGTGAACCATTCCAAGCAATTTGTCACCCTTTTTATTTTCCACCAAATTAACTAATTAAAAATGCCAAATCTTTTCACCATGGATAAAATAAAACAAAAACAAAATAAAATATGGTTCAGGTTTTTATATATTTATCTTTCACTATATCTGAATTTGACATATTAATATATATCATTTAAGAAAGTATTTTAAATATATTTGATAAGACATTCACTACCTTTTTTTTTATATGAAAATTTTCTTGGGTTTGGTTGCTTATATGCCCATTTAAAGACTCAAAATTACTTATTTACCCTTATAAAAATAATATTAATTTGTATACCCCTAAACCGAAAGCCAACTCAAACATTTTGTTAGAAAAAATACACTATTGCTTATTCTCTTCCCTTGATTCATTTTGAAAAAAACTAAAATATTGGTGAAAAACAAAAATTGGTTTATATTTTCTGATAAAATTTTTATACTGATTTTTAATAATAAAAATATATTAGTAGATAAAAACTTTTTTTTAGTAATGTATGAGCGAATATAAGTTTTATGAGAATATATTAGTAATTATTCACTTATGGTAGGCATTCAACTTATTTTCTCAATTTTTCTTTATTCTTGTTTGGGTAATTATGTCATATGCAATGTCAAGACTATCCATAGTCATATATGAATTTTTTTTTTTGGATAACCATTATTAGAGAAAAAAATATATAAATATTAGAACTGTGTGTGTATATATTTAGTTATAGTTATACTATTTTTTTAATTAAATGATTTTAACAACTATTAAACTTGGGTATGCATAACAACATTAAATATTGACATTATTAGAGAAAAAAAAATATAAATATTTGAACTCTGTGTGTATATATTTAGTTATAGTTATACTATTTTTTAATTAAATGATTTTAACAACTAATAAACTTGGGTATGCATAACAACATTAAATATTGAAAATTTCAAGTTCCTTCTAATTGCTAGCTGCTTTTAGCTAGACACACATATATCTAAAAAAAATATTTTTAAATAATTAAAGCCAAAATTAAGATGATCGTTCATATTTTCCAATACAAATTTAATGGACTTTTAAATAAGGGCAACTTTGAAAAATTGTTATATATATTTTTTTATAAATTTAAGGCTATCAACTAATTTTAATAAATTTTCATAAATAATATGAATTAACTAGAGTGGGCATATAAATAGAACTATAGGGAGTATTAAATTTATGAAGAAATTAATTAATAGAAGAAGCTACCTTCAATAATGGTGCACATGCCCCTTTTAATTTGCTAGCTTTCTTTGCTTCATTAAATGGTTCTATCTAATGATTTGGTTAATTAACTTTTTTATTTGTTTATTTTATTTTTCATGTGTTCATCCCTAAAAGAGATAATTACACATATAAATCTTCCCTTCTCGCAAATCATTATTATTTATATAAATTTTAAATTTAAAAATATATTTTAATAAAAAATAGTCAATTGACTAACCTCTTCTGCCCTAATGGTACATGATCTCTTCTATAAAATTTTTATTTTAGGGAGAATCTGAAATTGAATCTCAAGATTCACGCAATGTGATACACATGTTTTTGTTGAGCTTGATTCATATTTGTGTATTTCACTAACTTTTCTTAAATACAAGCACTTATCATTTATTTTTATATAAAAAAAATCGATCAATTGTCATTTTCGTATAGCTTGTGAATTAATAAAAAAAAATTTAAGGCTCAACTTTTATTAATTTATTAATTTTATTTCTTTTTAATTAGCTCTTAAAGATTGGGGGTCTGCTGACAAAGATAAAGGGCTTCAGACCCTCTTTTCTAAAGATGATATGATTTTGTTTTAGTAGATTTCATGACCTCAATATTAGCTTGGAATTAAATTTTGGGTTATTTAAAGAAATAGTTAAATAGAAAACCTTATTTTAAGTGTTATTTGTTAATTTTAACCAAAAAGATGTTTGAATTAGTAAAATCCTAAGTCAGGCAATATTAACCTTAGTTGGTGGAGTTTAAAATCATTTTTCTTCCTATGGTTAAAACAAAGAAAATTACCAACTATTTTATAACAAAAAAAAACCAACTATTTAAATTATTAATGCTTAAAAAATATGTTTTTATCATATTAGAATTATAAAACTATATGCTTCTACTTATTAAACTTCTCCTAATTAGTTAATTATTTTTTCCCTAATAATGGTTATTTCACTAAATTTTATTTCTAAAATAAAATAATATAAAATATACAAATACAATCACCCAATTTTTCTAGATCATAATTATTAGAGTACATGCTAATTTCCTTATTTTGCATTGCTTCTTTGTTAGGAAGCAAGGGCAAAAGAGGAAACAAACATCACAAATCTGACATCATTTTGAAATCCAAAAAAAAGACCTATAGGGGTAAAACGGTCATTGCATTCACAAAAACAAACAATGCTCCCGCGGTCATTCTGACCGGGCCCACCGTCTGATCTTTTCAATCCTTGTCAATATTTACTCAGCGATTCCATTCCCAAACTTTCCTTATTTTCTGAAATCCCCACGTGAAATCCCGAAAACACCCCTCTCCACGTTCCCCAAACACCATTAAACCAGACCTTATTACGTGTCTCCCTACTTAAAAAGCCAAGAAACCAATAAAAGAACGCCACGTCAACCAAACACCTTTTTCTATGTTTGTAACAAAACAGCTGATCTGGTTACCTTGTCGCTACTCTGCTCTCAGACTCGGTTTTCTCCCCCGAGCTCTGTCTTCTCTCTCTCGCGTTTCGGTCTTCTTCTTTCTTTTTCTCTCTCTCTCTAGAAAAGGTCGGAGCTTTAGAGAGAGAAAAGCCCTAACCCTAGTGCTCGAGCTCGCGCGCTTGCTCTGCAATGGAGGACCCGCAAGCTGCGCTACCTGCCGGCCGGCCTCGGACGCGGCACTCTCGGAAGGGGGCCTCGGGCGTCGCCGGGGGGGCTGGCGGGATGAAGGTGGACTACGATGATGTGTTTGGGGGTCTGCCTAGGTTTTCGGGGCCTGCCAAAGCAACGAGGGGGGATGAATATGTAGAGATCTTTGGTGACTTCGCTGCATCGTGTTCCATCCCTTTCCTTGAGCTTCCGGTGGGATTTGATGATGTGGATACTGGGGTGGACCCTCGAGCTCCAGGATTTGACTACCGGGAGATCTTTGGGGGTTTTAGCGGTTCGGATTTTGGAGTTTCTTATGAGGAGTTGATTGCGGGGAAGACCCCGCCGGAGGATTCGAATGGGAGGTGAGTTTGTTTCACTGATTCTTAAATTTCAAAATTATTTATTTTGTCTGAAATTTAGTTCATTTGAGCTAGAAAGTGGATTCATGCTGATACTTGCTTGTAATAGAAGTTAATCATTGAGGGGAAAAAAGAGATTTTTCCCCATTTGTTCGAAGTTTGATTGATTTTGGTTATTGTTTGTTGGGTGATTTTAGTTTGTTATCGTGATAGAGCCAAGTCACCTGCGTATTTTCTGGTTAAGTTGTGGAATGTTGAAAGGGACTGGCTACTGAACATGCTTTAGTGAGTAAAGTCGTTTGTTTGGTTTTTAATCCTCGTTTTTGTTGCGGATATTATATCACTGCAGCTTATTGATGAAGAATGGTATCTGCTTTATTGAATCAAAGGACAATTTTTTTTTTCAATGGATGGTTCATATGGAAAGTATTTTTCTCATTTGTCTGGTTAAGAACTTCTGCCATGCTGAAAGGATAGTACTTATGTAACTATGTTATGATTGTCATGCATCAAGTGAGGGTTACTTACTGTATGGCAGTTAGTGGTGATGGGTTTGTGATATTGAATTTTGCTGCACCAGCTCTTAGCCTTTTACCAATTGAATAAGGAGAAAAATTTACCAGAATTAGTTTGCTGGAGCAGTAGGATTGCTATTGCTAATGAGAAATTTAGCTTGTGAATATGAACCATTGAATGTCTAATGCATTTGTTACTAGGATTGAATTAATTTGCTTGCCTTATTTAATAAGATGAAACTTAAAGCCATTCTTTTTGTATATGGATGTTGCTGTTTGAGATGAGCTGTGTCCTGCCCTTGGTGAAAGAAGTTTTCAAAGAATTGTCAGTCGTACATATTGAGCTAATATGGTATTTTGAATAGAACAGATAGAATAGTGATATGAACTCTTCATCCTATGATAATGTTCCATGTTCATTTTTCTGATTGGGTGTGCCAGTAATGCCGGGTCTTGTGCATGGTTGTGGAGTGAGAAAAATCACAGGAAATGTTTTAGAGGCTGTTTATTCTAGATATTAAATTTGGAGGGTGTTCCACGTGAAGGTTAATGGACTGAAAAGGTACTAACTTGCTTTTTGAAAACGCCGTCATAATTGTAACTTATTTAAGGATTGAGTTGGAAAGCGACACTTGGGGCAGGACGGCTGTTTATCGTCTTGTGATGACGCAAACAACTTGTATACTAGTTGTCATACCCACAGTTTAACTAGTTTCCCCCACAAAGTGCCAAAACTATTTATACAATCAACTGAGAAAGGATTAGTCTTACCCTAATAATTGCTGCCAACTGTCAAGGGAATGAAGTTTCCATTCAGCGCGCTGATTAGCTGTTCAACATAATTGATTTTGCCATTTGCTATTTACAAAATATGAGAATAATTTGTCGTTAGCAATGCCATACATGAAATGTGAATTTGTTCAGGAACTATGAATATAATCCCGCAAACATTGGTCTCTTATAGCAATCAAAATTTGTAACAGTTCGTTCTGATGCTGCTTCAAACTACTGAAAAATGGTTTTAGTACTCAGGCCTCTGGTGTTGCTTATGTTTTCCATTATTGTCATATTAGTCATTTGGTGTTAGAAATTTGGGTTCTGCTAGCTCATTATGTGGGCTTCTGATTTCTTCTTTTGTTATCAATTTACTTTAGATGTAAACAGATATGAACATGCAATGTTCCTTGGCCTTTTTCGACTTTGGAAATATTTGAGTACAACTAGTAGGGGCATTTCTTTTTTATTGCTTATTTTTATATTTTTGATAGGGTCCCAAAGAAAACAAGCAATAGACAGCAGGCATCAGAAGCTTCTAATTTAGCTTCACAGACTCCTGACAATGAATTTGTGGCATCTGTGGAAGAAGATCAAATCATTTTTGATTTGCACCAGTCAAATGGTGGGATAAAGAAGCTCGACATGTCAGACCACAATACAAACTGGGGAGGCGTAGAGGGAGGTCAAAGTGCACCGTTAACTAAACATCATACCATTCCTGGCTATAACTCTGTGGTGGATGCAAGCTCACCAAATTTGAGAAGCGATAGTATTCCAGAAGTGAAAGCTAATGATCCGAGTCTCAGTTCAGACCCTTCAGATCCTAATGGGAAAATAGCTGACATGAAACAGGAGAAAATTTCTATGGCAGCCTCTGATGATGCCAGTACCGGTAGTTCGATAATTGATCTGAAGGATGTGAAATCATTAAGCACCAAATCTCCAGCCTCAGAAGATGTTTCTGCAAATCTGCAATCACATTCACGTTCTTCTAGCTATCACTCAACGACATCTAGTGGGGATATATCCTTTCATGATCCTACATATGTTACCATATCTGAAATCAGCCTTAGGACTCAACCGTTGGAAGTGCCACCACCTTCAAGACCACCTCCCAAACTAAGTAATAAGCAGAGTCATCCTAAAATCAAGATCTATTCCAGTGCCAATGATGCTGAGCGAGGAAGTCTATATAGACAAACAAGTGATAGCTGGAAATATTATAGTAGTTCTTTTTCTAAAACTGATGCTGTTCAAGGCTCAGTGAAAGACGGTTCTAATTTCTTTGATGTGGAGGTTGATGCAAGTTCAGCTGCTGCAGCTTCTGCTGCTGCCATGAAAGAAGCAATGGAACAAGCCCAAGCTAAATTGAAAAGTGCAAAAGAATTGATGGGGAGAAAACGAGACGGTTTCCAAAGCCGCAAGAAGCTGCCTCAGCATGATAACATAAATTTCAAGGAAAGAAAGGATGTTGAAGCTGCTGAAGAAGTGAACTGCTGCATTGGAGATATACCCCAAATGAGGTTCGCAAAGGACGAGGAGAAGATGAATGATTTTCTGAAGCAAGAGAGGCAGAAACACACTAAGGCAACCAAGATAGCTATTGATCAGGCAGAGAAGGAAACGGGTGCTGGCAAAGAGCAGACAGTTCAAGGGGAAAAATCAAAATCCTCCCCATACAACCTGGAGGAGAAAACTGTGGAACAGAAAATTGATAACCTTACTTATGAACAGGAAGAGAAGGAAGTAGATAAGCAAGAGAGCCGCAAACACACACAGGACAGAGAGATAGCTATTGATCAGGAACAGAATGAAATTTGTGCTGGCAAAAAGCAGGCACTTCAAGGGAGGAAATTGAAATCATCTCCACACGATCTGGAGGAGAAAGCTGAGGAGAGGAAAATAGAGGACCAATTTTACGAACAGAAAGAGAAGGAAATGGACAAGCAAGAGAGACAGCGCCACACTGATGCAACCAAGATAGCTATCAACCTGGAAGAGAATGAAATGCATGCTGGCAAAGAGCAGGCCCTTCCAGGGCAAAAATTAAAAGCATCTCAATACAACCTGGAGGAGAAAACTGTGGAGAGGAAAATAGATGACCGATATTGTGAACGGGAGAAGGAAATGGATAAGCAAGAGAGACAGAAACACACTAATGTGACCAAGACGGCTTTTGACAAGGATGAGAAGGAAATGCATAAGCAGGAGAGGCAGAAAGACACTAAGGCAACCAAGATAATTATTCACCAGGAAGAAAAGGAAGCGGAAAAGCAAGAGAGTCAGAAACATGCTAAGGCCACCGAGACAGCTGTTGATCAGGAAGAGAAGGAAATGTATGCTGGCAAAGAGCGAACACTTCAAGATAAGAAATCAGTTTCATCTCAATATGACCTGGAGGAGAAAACTGGGGAATGGAAAATAGATAGCCAATATTATGAACTGATAAATAACAATAAGTGTAGACCTGCTCAAAAACTGTCTGAGCAAGAATGTGCTCAGAAGACATTGAAGGGGACCAAAGTGCAAAACGAACATGTGCAAGACTGCAAAGTGGTTGAAACACCGAATGAATTAAAAAAATCAAGAAAATTGTGGGCTGTTAATGAACCGCATGTAGTAGAAAAAATAAAGGTGAATGCTGAGACTATGGCTAGCAGAGAGGACGAAATAAAAGAAATTCTAAGTGCAATTCGAGAAGCTCATGTACAGGAAAAACATCCTGATGTACAAGAAGTAGCAGATGTGTTTAGTCTAGGTGAAGAAAATGAGAAATCAGAGGATGCTCAGGAGATCTATCCTGGTGTTGTGGATGAAATAAAAGAAGATGCCATCAAGGAGACGACATGTGAACCTCATGAAAGTGAAAATGTTCAAAAAATTGCTGATAAAACTAGTGTTGTGAATGAAACTGGGAAAGAATTTGATGTGCTAAAGTATTCATTTATGCCAGAGCCAGGTAAGAAATTTACAGCAACTCAAGCGGATATTCCTTGGGAGAGTTTTGAAAAGAGACATGAGTCATCTGAGTTGGGATGTGCTCCTGAAATTCATGAAATTGACTCGAAAACTGATGTGCTACTGGTTGCGGAAGGAATTAACACTTTGAGCATGATGCAAGAATCATGTGGTTCTGTGGAAAGTAAGAAGGCAGTCTACATTGATCGGGAAACTAATGAATCAGAAGAAAATGTCAAACTGTCCAAAGCTGCTAAAGGACCTGGTGAAGAATGCGAAATCAGAGAGGATTGTAAAACAACAAAGGTTCCTCTTGGGTATGTGGAAAATGCCATGAAAATGGCAGAAGCAAAAAAAGTCTCTCTGGAAAATCAGAATAAGAAAGGAAAAGAAAATCTACAAGAACTTGAGAATGATGAGGAGCACATGATGGAATCTATGACCGAGAATTCTGATGAGTCACAGATGATGGCTGAAGCAGACAATATAGAGGAGGAGAATGAAAAGCCTAAACTAGTTCAGGCAACTTCAGATTTGGGGAAGAGCCATAATGGTGTGAATAAAGCTCAAGTGGTTTGTCAGGATCCAGAAGATTTTGAACTTGTGTCAGCTGTCAATTTGGACAGAAATTGCAACGATGCAAATGCAGATCTTCTGGTTGGCCAGCAGCCTGTAAATGAAAGCTTGGAAGCTGTCCGACAGGTTAGATTGCCAGAATCAGAGAAGAAAGGGAAATTGCCAAGTCTGCTTAAGGTAGACTCAGAAAGTCATTGTATGGGTGCAGTTGATAATTCAAATATTAACTCACAAAAAACAGAGAGTATGAAAAGTGTAGGCAGAAAGAGAGAGAGTGAAAGAGAGCATGAGAAAGAATGGGCAAAGAAGTTAGAAGAGAAAGAGAGGGAGAGGGAAAGAGAAAAAGATAGACTTGCTGTTGAAAGAGCTACTAGTGAAGCTCATGAAAGAGCACTTGCTGAAGCGAGGGAAAGGGCCGAAAGGATTGCTGTGGAGAGGGTGACTGCTGAAGCTCGACAAAGAGCATTGGCTGAGGCCAGAGAGAAAGCAGAGAAAGCTTCAGCTGAAGCATTAGAGAAATCATTGGCTGAAAAAACTTCTAGAGAAGCTAAGTTGAGGGCAGAGCGTGCTGCAGTCGAGCGGGCTACTGCTGAAGCTCGAGAGCGTGCTGTAGAAAGAGCAATTGCAGAAAAGGCTGCTGCAGAAGCCAGAGAACAAGCTGAGAGACTTAATGGCTCTTTTAGGGATAAAATAAGGAAAGACAATGAAGCATTGAACAATCTTAGGTCTAGTGATAAGGGAGACGGTGGAATAAGGATAAGGCCTGGTTCTCACGTGAGTAATGACTATCATCATTTTGTGTGCTTCTGGATGCTCCTCTAAGAATGTGTTAACTAATTTATAACTCGTGTATGGACATGCAGGATATTCGACACAATGAGTCTCAAAATGTGGGATCTACCCAAAAATACTCTGCATCTATTAATCATGGTAATATGTTCTCCATAGATGCCATTTCAGATTTCCATTTACTAGGACAAAGTCAGACATCTTTTTTACATCTTGAACCAATTCTTATATCCTTTTGGCTGTTTGAAGGAGCTGCTGGTGAATCAGCTTTAAGGTGTAAAGCAAGGCTAGAGAGGCATCAACGTACAGTTGAGCGTGCTGTATGTGCTTGATATGTCTTTGTATTTTTACATACATTTTGTTCTTGTTTGGATTGCCTGATGAACTCACAATAATTTGCCTTGTAATCTTCAGGCAAAAGCACTTGCTGAAAAGAATATGCGTGATATTCTCGCTCAAAGAGAACAAGCAGAGAGAAATGTGTGTTTTGGTCTAATGGCATTTTAATTATAGCAGGACTGCAGTGTCAGATTGTTCTGATTTTCCTTGGCCTTGTTTTCTGACAGAGGTTAGCCGAATCTCTTGATGCTGATGTCAAAAGGTGGTCAAATGGAAAGGAAGGGAATTTGCGAGCATTGTTGTCGACCCTGCAATATGTAGGCACCCCTTCCTGTTCTCTGTGGTTTTTTAAATTATTTGTATGAAATCATATATTCATCTTAGAACCAAATGCATTAAATTAGTGGTTCTATTATTGGTATTTGATCTATGCTACATGTACTGTCCATGTTAGTCTGATACAAGTTTGTTTTCCTTTTCCCTCAAATTATAATGCTTTAGTATTTTGTCAAAATTACGAACCATTGAATGATTAGTTTATCTGATCTCATGCATTGACAAATCAAATATCCTTGCCTTTAACATTCCTGATTAAAATAGCAATGAATTTAAGGGTCCAGCTTCAATGCATAGCCAGAATAAATAAAGCTACAATACACTCTGGTAATTGGTATCACATTTGGAGGCTTCCTCTCTTATAAAGATTTTGACTTTTTCCATGACTCTTTCCTATTCAATAATTGCTCTTGTTAGATTTATCATGTATGTAGTAGCTTGTGCGAGAAAGCTCAAAATTAGCATATGTCAATCGGCTCCAAATTTAACAAGTTGTATGCTTGACTTCCATTTGAGAAGATATGTTAAACTGCAGATGGATTTCATCTTATTTATATGCTTAAATGCTTAATCTTTTCCTCAGTCCCTGTGATATTTATTCTGTTAATGAGATGGAAGGCTCCCTGTGTATGATAATCTGGAGAGGAAATGCTCCTTGTTTATCCAGTGCTTCTTGAAGAACCATCAATTTATTAGCTTAAATTTTATTGTTTAATCGCCACCTCGTTACCTTCTTCTGATAAAATGAATGTGTTTTCTGTTACCTTTTATTTTACTTATTCTCTATTTGTTGCACAGATCCTTGGTCCTGATAGTGGTTGGCAGCCAATTCCCTTGACCGAGGTTATAACTGCTGCAGCTGCCAAGAAAGCATACCGGAGGGCTACTCTTTGCGTTCATCCGGACAAGTTACAGCAAAGGGGAGCTAGCATTCAACAGAAGTACGTTTGTGAAAAAGTCTTTGATCTACTTAAGGTGTGTGACTTTCTTGACACCGGCCCTTGTCTGCTGATTTTTCTATTTTCGCACTCAACTTGACAAAGTGCAAGCTTATGATTATTGTTGCTCGAAACTTTAATATACCTTGGACATGTGTTGGAGGAAATTATCGGTTACCCTTCCATTTCTTGTGGTGCAGGAAGCATGGAACAAGTTCAACTCCGAAGAGCGATAAGCCGGAATCTATATGTAACAATGTTAGGAAGATAGTCGTTGTAAAGCTAGATGCATTATATTTATTCAATTTAGTAAGTTCAGACTTTTGCTAAATTAAACATTCTTTCTTTATGTTTCATGCATTACCTCAAATGTTCTTCATTATCAGTTGCCCAACAAACAAAGAAGAAAAGGTCTAAAATGACAAGGAAGATCTTGTTTGGTTTGAATTTGTAGAGAAAATTACCCTAATTTCAATTATTGAGTTTTTCTTCATAGTAGAAAATAGAACTGAGCAGGTGATGCTTAGTCATGTTCCTACTTAAAATGGGATTATTTATTTATTTATTTATAAAATTTGATTTGGTAAAATAATAGTATTTAATTAGTATTAGTTAAGTCAAAATTGGCTGAATTTGGAATAAATGTTTGTTTATAAATGCATTAACATTAATTTTTGTTTTAAAAAATTATGAAATAAATAGGAGATTATAATCTTGTCTGAGGAGTACCGGGGAAAAATGAAGACAGAGAGTACTAATAAATTGAATAATAAAATATATAATTGCACAACTTAGAGCAGTAGAGGTTGAATGAACTAGATTATTATTATCTGACATTTAATAAAAATAGTGTGGGTGTGTAGAGGTTTGTCACATTATTGAAAAATAAAATAAAATAATATAAAAATAGTTATCTAGTACCTAACAAGCTCTCATATTATACTAACATATTAAATACATTATAATAAACTTTATCTAGCCTTGCAATCTGGTTATGTAATATATGAATGACAAGGTTTTTATTTTCCAAAGATGTATTTAGAAAATTAGCTATTTCACATGTAAAGATAAAAAGTTTTTTTTTTAAAAAAATTTTATTTCCTACTCTGTGATGCACTTGCATCATCAGGTTTTTTTTAATCAATGTAAAAAAGCCTATCTATTGTACATATCATACATGATAAAAACATAATATGATAATGTACAAGGAAACAAATACAATAGATTAATATGTCAAATTGGGACAGCAAATGTAATATCATTATTTTATTTTTATTTTTATTTTTACTTTTTAATAGCAATGCTTATATCCTGACCAGTACTGCATTAAGTCTAACTTTAACAGCCTGAAGTTCATCATCAAAAGCCGATGTAACTTAATGCTAAAAAGATTATCAGAGATTATATGAGATTTAAAAAAGTGCTAAAACCTGCTAATTGTTATAATTCTTGGGTCCTAGATGAAAAGATTATCGCTTATTTAGCTGCTTTGAATGTGTTCAATTTTTAACTAAGTTCATATCTCACATAAGTTGTATGCTTGGCATTCAGTGTATTCAAGATAAGCACCGTGAACATTAATGGTCCAACTCCACCAAATACCAGAGCTATTTTTGAAACCAACGGCAATTCCTCTAGGTAGTTTACATCTCAAGTGAGATAATAACAAGGCTTCCTTTAAAAATTATGAATTCCCAAATTCAATTCTACATATCATTTAGCTCTTAAAATTGAACCTGAATAATGCATCCAAATGAAAAAGAGATAAAATTGTTTTTTCTTTATATCATGTTAGCCTCAACTTCACATACTTCAAAATTATATATCTATATATGCACACACAAACATTTATATACACTAAAAATCTAGACCCCAAGAATTATAACAGTTATCAGTCTATAACACTTCCTCTTCCTTCAGTCTTAGACAGACTGTGTATATGATAGCAATACTTATACCCTAATTAGCAGCTGCATTAAGTCTAACTTTAACATCCTGAAGTTTATCATCTAGAGTCGATGTAACTTAATGCTAAAAGATTATCGGAGATTGCCTGAGTCTGAAAAAAGTGCTAAAGATTGCTGACTGCTGTAATTCTTGGGGTCTAGATCAAAAGATTATTGCTTATTTAGCCGCTTTGAATGTGTTCAATTTTTTTGACTAGGTTCATATCTCACATAAGTTGTATGTTTGTTTAGCCACATTCAGTGTGTTCAAGATAAGCACTGTGAACATTACCGGTCCAACTCCACCAAGTACCGGAGCTATCTTTGAGACTAACGGCAATGCTTCTGGGTAGTTTACATCTTAAGTGTGATAATAGCAAGACTTCCTTTCATAATTATAAATTCCCAAGTTCAAATCGACATATCATCTAGCTCTTGAAATTGAAACTGAATATATAATGCATCCAAAGGAAAAAGAGATAAAATTGTTTCTTCTTTATATCATGTCAGATTCAACTTCAAAATTGTCAAAATGTTCAAAATTATATATATATATATATATATATATATATATGCACACACATATACACTAACAATCTAGACCCCAAAAATAATAGTCAGCAGTAGCACTTCATTCTATCTCAAACAGATTGTGTATATGATTTCAATGTTTATACCCTGACCAACAACAGCATTAAGTCTTTGATAACATGAAGTTTAGTATCAAGAGCCGATGTAACTTCAGGCTAAAAAGATTGTCGGAGACTGTTTGAGAATGCAAAAAGTGCTAGACTGCTGACTGCTATAATTCTAGGGGTCTGAGACTGAAAAAAATACTAGACTGCTGACTGTATAATTTTTGCGGTCTATATTAAAGGATTATTGCTTATTTAGCCACTTTTAGTGTGTTTAATTTTTTGACTTGGTTCATATCTAACATAAGTTGTATGCTTATTTAGTCCCTTTCAGTGTGTTCAAAATAAGCACATCGAACTTTATTGGCCTAACTCTACCAAGTACCGGAGTTATCTTTGAAACCAACAACGATGCCTCCAGGTAGTTTACATCTCCAAAGCTTTTGGAATCGTGAATTCCAAGTTCAAATCAACATATCATTAAGCTCTTAAAATTGAAGCTAAATAATCCATTCGAAGGAAAGAAGATAAAATTCATTTTCTTTATATCACGCTAGTCTCAACTTCAAATTCTTCAGAATTATATATATATATATATATATACATGCATACACATATGTACACTAACATTGTTTTCAAATATATGAGTTACTAGATTTTTATTTTCCAGAGATATATTTAGAAAATTAGCTATTTGTTTTATACTTTTATTTTATTTATATCTCATCGCCAGCCCTTCCTGCTTTGTGTTGCGCTTGCTCCATCAGGTTTTTTTTTAATCAATGTAAAAAGGCCTATTAATTGTACATATCTTACATGATAAAAACATAATATAATAATGTACAGGATCAAGCACAATAGATTAATATGTCATTGGGACAACAATGTAATATCATTATTTTATTTTTATTTTTATTTTTATTTTTTTACATTTTTAAAAGCAAAAGTTTTGAACAAGCCCAAGAACTTGTTGGAACTAGAAAGTGCCACTAACAAAAGTAATGTTTTAAAAAACGTTATAGCCATAATTCTTAAATACCTTTAAATTAAAATTTGTTTTGATGAATACAAATGTCAAATTTTGATTTCAACTTATTCAAACCACAACCACACATCAACAAAAATTGGAAGAAGCTATAAAATTATAGCAATCAAACAACAATATAGGAATTGATATTTGCTTGAAGTTTTTTATATTTTTGAGGTTTTTTTTAACAACGTGGATTAACAATTTCACACACATTCTCAACTATATTTTAAAGAGTCAAAATTTTCAATTTTCCGTATAAAAAAAAGAAAAAATTTAGCTCTTTTTGAGACATACTTTCATCTCTTCGACTTTATCTAAATCTATTGTATTTTTGTGAAACAATGCACACCGGCTAAAAATCCACTTGGTGCTTTGTTATAGGCCCAATGGGAGAGTAAACAATTGCAGCCATTTCTATTTTTCTTGTTCCAAGTTCTCTCTGTTTTGTGTTGTAACTTTTGTTTAATTCTACTAAATTTATGATTTATTTTTTTTAAAAAAAAAATACATTAGTAGACTATTGTTCCGCTTTAAAAGGGTAGAAAGCACACAAGTGGGTGTGTCCGAAGAGGAAGCAAGAGCATCAGCTTGAACTCAAGATCAAGCTCCACCAACTTCTTTGATGCAAGTGAACCAAAGTCATGATCTTCACCAACAACTTCTTCCAATTTCCAACCCTTCAAAAAAAATGTTTCATGCATGTTAATTAATTAGCAATTGAGATCAGTTATTGAAACACAATTAACAATATATATATATATATATATATATATCACTTTGGAATATAGATATAATATTTGCTACTTACTGATCATATATGCCCTTGTTGGGCTAGTCTTTTTTTGGCAGGGGAGGAAGCAAACCTTTCTCCCTACATGACTTGAAAACTCCATCATACATATCATCCAAACTATACCTGAACTCAAATCCTAAGTCCAAAAGTTTTTTCGATGATAACTTGATCACATCTTTAACTTCATCGATGCCTTCAATTCTTCGCAATAAGACATAATCAAGCATTAATAATCTTATGAGAAAAAAACAATGAAAAAAGAATAATAACTGAGATTTACTTTGTAGGAATTTCGTATTCTGGATATTTTTCTCTTAGAAAGTCTGCAAGTTCAGTTATTGTCACATTTTCTGAAGAGCAAATGTATCTTCCTTTTGCTTCTGGATGCTCAAATAAGAATATATGAGCATTGCAAAGATCATCCAAGTGCACAAATTGAGCAGGATTCAGTACATAGTAGAATGATTCATTCCCTGCAAATTTCCATTCTAAACTTTTTGAGTTAAATATAAAATAAACTATAATTTGTTTGCCTTATGATGTCCAAATCAAACACATCTAATCAAACTAAGTACATAATGATTTCAGAATAGCATTTTGAAAGTATAAAAAACAAAGCACAAATCACATTATGCTTCTTGTCCTCTTTTTTCAAATACACAACATTATAAAGCAGTAATGAAAGTGGAAACTTCTCAGAAAGTGATGCAAGTGGCAATCATTTGTCTTACTTTGAGATGAATACACTCTAATATTAATAAGATGATCTTTAATATATACTACTATAGATTAATACACATCAATTGTTATGTACTAAAGTAACCGATACAAGACTATGTAGGATTTATGTTATCGTTAACAAAATAATGAAATATATGATGGATCGATAAGCATACTTGTTATCAATGCGAGTGCCGCAACCATTGTCAACGGTACAGTAGACATGAGGAATGGCCCGTTGATTACTGATGGAAGCACAGTAACAAGATCCAATCCATTTTTTTCAGCAAATTCTAATGCTGCCTTTTCTGCTACTGTCTTAGCATAGAAATACATCTGCACAGTCCCAATTTTAACAACTTTAACTGAAAAACAGATGCATAAATCACTTCAATGAACAGTTTACTAATAATAATAATAATAATAATAATAATAATCACCCAAGAAGTCATTTTAACATTCTTGCAAAATTCAACATCAGTCCAGGAAGTCTCATCATAAACAGTCTTCCTGAATGGTTGAATATTAACAGTTGCTGCCGTGGAAGTGTACACAACTCTTTTGACAGTCTTTGCCTTAACACAAGACTTGAACAAATTCACAACTCCATCAATGGTTGGCTTAATCAAATCATTCTGAAAAAAAAAAAATTAATTTAACTGCAAAAAACGCATCAAGTAATCACAGATGTCTCAAACATTGGAAGTTAATCAAGTAAAATATTAATTTCTCACTAACTTCAATGTCATTGACATTGAGATCAATTCTTGGGGGAACATGGAAGACTCCAACACAACCATTAATGACTTCATCAAAGCTTCCTTCAATACTCAAATCAGCCTTCCATAATGTTAGTCTTTGCTCTGCTCCTGGCAGCTCTAACAAGTACTTCACCTTCTCCAAATCCTCTACAAACTCAAAAACAAATAGATATATATATATATATATATATATAATGATTAATTGAAGACATACATATAAGATAAAGAAAACATGAAAAAGGTACCAGGATTGTTAATGGTGGCCTTGACTGAGTAGCCATGGTGGAGGAGCTGCATGGTGAGCCATGAGCTGATGAAGCTAGAGGCGCCAGTAACACAGACTGTGGTATTATCAGCCATTGTTAGGGAAGGAAAGGTTGAAGAATAAGAAGAAGAAGAGAGAAGTATGGATAGGAAAAGTAAAGGAAAGTAGAGAACAAAGTTTAGAAAGAGAACCTTGTAAGTAATTACTCTCCTTTGCTTCACTTCCACCTCCAATTCTCTTAATAAAAACATGGCTAATCTTAAGCTTACATGTTGTTTTAATTTTTATTTTTCTTCTTTTGACTTGGGATGATGAAACTTCAAAGGGGGTGATTGAAAAAGTTTGTTACATGAGGTTTTATGTATTAATTTATTTCTTAATTTTGGTTTATATATATGGAGGTTTTTATTTGGAAATTTTTTTTTAAAAAAAATAGTCAAATTACTCATCTTTTTGAGTATTAATGGTGAAACTGTTCTAATTTTATTTTATTTGCCAGTCTCCAGAATAACTTATGATGTTTTAATTTGAATTTAAATGATTTTTTATTTTTTAAGTTTTCTTTTGTAATTTATATTATTAAATGTTAGTTATATAACTTGTGTTAATAAATAAAATCATGCCTTTTTATTAAAAATAAAATAACTTGTATAAGTAGTTTTATAGAGAATAATGGGTTTTCTAAAATAGAAGTTATTCTCATAATTTCTTTAATTACTTTCATATTCTTAGCATGCCTATCAACTATAATTAAATTTTGATAATAGTTGAATAATTTTTTTTTTTATTTATAGGCTCAAATTAAGTTATGCACATTTTTTTTTAAAAAAAAAAATAGGTAAATAAAATATTTTCAAATATTGAGTTCTCCGCCAAATTTCTTTTACATTTTTTTAATATTTAATGTTTTAATTACAAATAAAATAAGCCTATATTTTGAAAAAAAAAAATACTAGTTATGTGATATTATATTTAAACTTTAATAAGATATTTGAGAAATAACATTTCATATATTACATTCTAAAAAGAGGCAGAACCACTTGATCAGCCCGGTTATTAGCGGCACTATTTTGGATCTTCTATGAAAAAAAAGGTCGTAAAAATTCAAATTAAAAAAAAATCATAAAAATAAATATATATATTATCACGATGATAGCCAAGCAGTCAAGACACTTAATTTTAATAAAGGAGGTCGAAAGTTTAACTTCATTCCAATATATGGTTGGTGCATAATAATAAAAGTGTATCTGTAATTTAGATAACTTGTTTATATTATTAAAAAAACATTAAAGGGAATAAAATTTTTCCTATACAAATAAAGAGATTTAATGTAAAATAAACACAAAACTTGTTGGTATGTATGTATATATATATATATATATATATATATGAGAAAATTTAAAGACATCTCAATTAGAGTAAAAAATTGATGAAAAAAATTATAAGAATTGATTCACAAGTAAAAAAAAATCTCTTGCAAAAAGAATTATATATATATTTTTTATCAAAAAAGTTATATTTTAAGACACAGTCACATGGCAATGACTTGTGGATAAGGTGGCCCATATGGTCTGTCACATTAATTGAGATATCAGTTTTTAATATGTTTTTTTTTTTAATTACTTGTTGACTAAATTAATTTTTTAAAGTTAAATGATCAAAGAGTGCTAATTAATGCTTAAGGAGCCATTAGTTATTTTAACCCTACTCTTTGCATGAGCTATAACAGTTCATAACATACATTTTTTTATTTGCTTAATACTTAAGAAATATTGACAATACGTGTTTGAATTTGTATTAACACTTTGGTTTAAATCTCTTTTAGATTAAAAAATTACTCTTATAAGTAACCAAGCCAAAACAACTAATTAAATATCTAGTATTTTTGAGATAATAGAGATCAATCACAAGGTCACATGCAAAAACCATGAATATATAGAGGACTTAATTTATTGATTTAAATTTCAATCGGGTAAATCAACATTGAAATTCACTCACAAAGATTTTAAAAAATATATCAACATTGAAATTCACTCACAAATATTTTAAAAAGTATATTAAGAAAATCATCAAGTTACAAACAATAATACGAAAATTTGTGAATTGTGATATTTCTAGTCATCCCATGCCTCCTATTATATATTGCTTCATATTTTTCTATATTACTAGATTTTCTTTGGTAGAGGTGGGAGCAATCCCTTCTCCTTACAACTTTGGAAAACTCCATCGTACATATCCTCCAAACTGTACTTAAACTCGAACCCCAAGTCCATAAGTTTCTTCGATGAAAATTTTATAACATCATTAACTTTATCAATGCCTTCGAATCTACAAATTATAACAAATATCAATTGTAAGTTATTTTTTTAGCAGTAATAATCAACAATTTTAATAGATAAATAAATAAACACTTACTCAATAGGAATTTCGTATTCTGGATATTTTTTTCTTAGTAAGTCAGCAAGTTCAGTTATGGTAACATCATGAGAAGAGCAAATATATCTTCCTTTTGCCTCAGGATGCTCAAATAAGAACACATGCGCACGGCATAAATCATCCAAATGAACAAATTGTATAGGATTTAGTATGTAGTAAAATGGCACATTCCCTGCAAATCAGTTTACAGATCAGTATCTAACCAATATGAATTGAAAATCATGCACATTCCAATTATGAAAGTGTGATATTGATCTAAATAGACTTCTCATAGTTGTTGTGCTCATGAAAATTAATATTTAAGAATTATGATTAGTAAATTTTTATGAAAGTATGATATTGATTTGAATAGACTTAATTTGCATAATTTTACTAGTGAAAATCAATAGGAGAAGAAGAATTAGCATACTTGTTATCAATGCAAGTGCTGTAAGCATGCTTGGAGGCATAGTAGACATGAGGAATGGTCCATTAACAAGCGTAGGAATAACACTAATAAGATCTAAGCCATTGTTCTCGGCGAATTCGAAAGCGGTTTTTTCTGCTATCGTCTTCGCATAAAAATAAGTCTGCATAAATTCAATTTCAATCAATGAAAAAGGAATAATTTTTAACAAGAATTAACAGAGATTAATTAAAAAATTGATATTTGATTAATTTACCCAAGCAGTCATCTTGACAGTCTTGCAGAACTCAGTATCAGTCCATGAAGTTTCATCATAAACAGACTTTCTGATTGGTTGCATGTTGACAGTGCCTGCAGTGGAAGTGTACACAACCTTCTTCACAGTCTTTGCCTTGAGGCAAGACTTCAGCAAATTCACTACTCCTTCAATGGTTGGCTTAATCAACTCATTCTGAAACAAAATTAAAGCCATAAAATAAACTCCATCCTGGTGAAAATTTAATTATATATGTATATATAATTAAATAACAAAATATTAAACTAGTAAATATTTTGAAAGAAAAATTTTGATTGAAATTTAAGGTGAGATGCTAGAAGCCACATAAACAAATAGATTTTTCGGCCATGTGTTTTTTTAAGTACATAAAGATTTACCTGGAATTTGGATTTTTAGATCAGTAGTTTGACTGTGGAGTTTTTTAAAATCAAATTTGATGGAGCCCCATAAAAAAAATATATCTTTTTGATGGTGTGTTTTTTTTGACTTACATAAAAATTTACTTAAAACTATGATTTCTAGATCATTCTTAGTTCGAATGTGGAACGTTTTTATTCAGGATCTACTTACTTAGACAACAGAGTCTCTATCACTTGGATCAGCTGTTTTTAAACAAATAACTTTGAGCTCAAATATATATATATAACACTTATTGTGAGAGGTCTTATCCTTTAACCTATAAATGAAAAGACACACAAAAGGAAGGGCCAAAATAAGTCACCTCATGATCCTTAACTTGGAGATCCATAGGTGTGGCAACATGGAAGACACCAACACAGCCATTAATGGCTTCATCAAAGCTTCCTTCATCAGACAAATCAGCCTTGTAAAGTCTTAACCTTTCATCTGCTCCAGGCAGCTTCAATAAGTGCTTCACCTTTGTCATGTTCTCTACATCAACACAAACACAAACACAAACACAAACATAAACGCATCATCATCTCAAACCTCACAAACACACTGAAATTAAAACATATATATATACATATAGACATAAACATATATATATATATATATATATACAAACATAACTAGGAAATATCTTAACTTGGATCACGGACAGTGGCATTAACTGAGTAGCCTTGCTGAAGCAGCTGCATGGTAAGCCATGAACCAATGAATCCTGAAGCTCCTGTCACACACACACATCCCTTTTCAGCAGCCATTACTTCTTTCTTAATTTTCAAGGAAATGTAAGTATACCAAAAATTCTATGAGAGAATGGCAGGTCCCTTCTTGATGTTTGTCCATATATAGAGAGAGAGAGAATAGTATCATTATTTGGGGCAGGTGGAATTTATTTCCTTTCCAAGAAATTTAATGCATTTTGGACCCTTTACTATTTTCTACAAGGAAGTCATTGGAACAACGTGGTATACTGGTTTGACAATAGAAAAAAAAAAAAAGTTATTATAACTTTATTGAATTGGATATCATTTTTTATGGTGCTTAGTAGCTGCAAGAGTAGGTGTCATGGTGTGCATTCGTTTTCTTTGGGGGACCTCTGATTTCAATTTCTGATCACCAAGTTTGAACAATCTATTTGTTAGCCTGCTTTTGGTCACTGCATGCTTTATCCTATTCATTGCTTTTGACTTCTTCATGGGCAAGGTGGGATTAGACCTTTCATGGGCCGGGCCGGACCGGGTTTGGGCCAGGCTTTATCCATAATTACTAAAATTCAAACTTGTTCAAACCTGGCCATGCTCGAAAATCTGGACCTTAACCCTTGCCAGAACCCGCCCAAATTTAATGACCTCTACCCAAGGCCCGCCCAAACCCGCCCAAATAGGTTTTTCATCAAATAATATATAAGTTATAAAAAAACTTAACAATAACATTAATATGTGAATATGACCAAATATTATTTAACAAAACACTTAAAAATTAAAATACCAAATGCAAATATTTATACAATTATAACAACTAAAATTCAAACTATTATAATCAATGACAATCAACAATAAATATGTATTATATAAGTATATACAAAACTAATTAACAATTAATCAATGGAAATTCAAACCATTATATATATAGGTATATACAAAACTAATTAATAAATATATTTTATAATTCAGGCCAGGCCGGGCCGTGTCGGGTTTTTAATAATAAAAATCAAACCCGGCCCATTTTTAAAATGGGCTTCTTTTTCTGTCCAAGACCAGAACATCGGGCCCTATATATTTGTCCAAGCCCTCCCATTTTTTGGACAAGCCTTCGGGTTTGAACGGATAGCCCGGCCCTTGGACAAGTCTAGGTGGGATGCACCTACTTTCATTTTATTTTATTTTATTCTATATAGTTCTTAATTTACCCTCATATTGTTCATTTTTGGCATTAGCGTTTCCCAACACGCAAGCTATGTATTAATGTATATATATTAAAATGCACTTTTGTTCTAGAGAGAAAACTTTAAGTTTACTTTCATATTTATATATTTATTTTTTAAAGATAGATAAATTACTCATCTTAATCTTATGAAAAAGAAAGTCTTTTAACTTTTTATTTGGTAACATAAAAAAATTATCATCCTTCAAATATGGAGATGACATGAGTGTCTTAAATTAGCCCTTAAATTATATAAAAATAATAATTTTAATTATATTAGGAAAATAATCTTTTATTAAGTTCTTTTATTAGAAAACTAAATTTATATAAGGGATAGAGTTTGTGAACTATGAATTATTCTATTAAAGGAAAAACAATAAATTATTTATTGAGAGGAAAAAAAATAATTATGCATGAAAACAAATTGCACCAACATGTGGTTGCGCTTTATAAATTATACAAGCTTTTATAAAAATTTATGCAAATTCACACCGAAGGAGACTGCACCTTGATATATAGTAGAGGTTTTTTATAATTAACTTAATGCACCTTGACAGTAGTGGTTTTTTATAGTTAACTTAAAGCCGTGTTTTACTCTAGTTGCTGATTTTACTTATTTTCATTATTTTCATATTTCTTATGTTAGACAATTAAAATAGAGGTATATGATCAATTCCTCTAATGATCGGATAAAAAGGAGTTAATTATCAAATCAAATGTTCCTAAAAAAAAGTCTCAATAAAAAGATTTCAGGACTTTTGAATGCCACCATCTATATTGTTCATTCGACAAATTTAGATCTTCACCAAATAATTGAGACACATAATTGGATGTATTGTTCCTTCGACAAATTTAGATCTTCACTAAATAATTGAGACATATAATTGGATAGATTAGATTCAAGTTTTAAGTATTCCATATTTATCTAAAATAATAAAATAGTAATGTATATATATATACACAAGTGCAGTGATCTACGCAAGTATCGAGATCCAATGGTTCAATAGTGATGAACATTGTTTTCACACCCACTATGTTATTGTGACTGAACTATAATAATTGAATCAAACATCTTGATTGTTCCGGTGAGGGTGATATGTGCTAAGTTCACTCAAAACCTCACTCAAAGATTAAACACATACACACAATCAAATATCAAGAGAAGGAGACAAGCAAATTGGTAACCCAGTTCGGCACAACCTTACCTAAATCTGGGGGTTAAGGCCCGGAGAAACAATTCACTAAAAGAGGTATAAGAACAAGGAGTACAACACTCTCTCAATACAAAGAATATCCTCTCAAGATTGTCCGACGGCCACACACTCAACTCTCACCGAAGAGTCTCTCACTGGTTGGCTCGTCCTAAATCTTCGAGCTGGATCTCTTATATAGACGCACCGACGTCTAATACAGTTACCTCTTTTAGAATTCTCCGCGAATCCTAACTTGGACAACTTCCAAAGTTAGATGTTGCAACACCCAGTTGCAACATGACCCACCTTACTGAACATGACTGAGTTCTAGCCAGATGCACCCGAATCTGCAACCTTCAACCTCCCGGTTCTTTCAGTCCGCCTCGTAGTAGTTTACTCGACTCGAGCTCCTCCTGCTTGCAGCTACTTCCTTCCTCACGTCACTTCAGTAGGTCTCCTTCTCCCGAGAGTCGTGCCCACCAAGGCACACGCGACCATTTCACCAAAGATAGCCACCGAAGATCTCCCGATCTTCTTTCCAAACTTGACCCAAGTTTGGTCTTCCCGAATGATCTTCTTTTGGCACATGAAATATTGTTACTAAACTTGATCTCATCTTCATCTAAGTTTAGCCTTCAATATCTTCAAGCATAATCTCCAATCATCCATGCTTGGATCTCTAAATCTCTAATCATATCTCATGCAATCTTCAAACAATCTCCACACATGACGAGTCTCCATGAATAGTTCCGCCCATAGAAAGCTCTTGGATCTTCCTTGAAATTGAGTTTCTAAATATGGTTTTGATAATCTCCTTGGCATGTTTTTACCTTATTTAGTTTGTGTCTTCAAATAGCTTCACACCAAACTAAACCTTGTGTCTTCTAATAGCTTCATACCAAGTTTAACTTGTGTCTTCTAATAGCTTGAAACAAGCTTCATGATCTTGAATTCTTGCTAATGATAGAATATTCATCTCTCTTCAAATAGATCTTTCTAAAAAGGAGTTCTATCAAAGATATGAATTGTCATCCCGGATCTTACCAAGGATAGACAATCATACCTAAAATAAAACTTACCTTTCTTGAAGAGATCCTATAGTCTTAATGCACTTTCCAAAAATAGTTTATTATCACATGATTGTATTGAGAGGAATATCTACTAAATAAAATCTCCACTTTGATCTTCATAATAAAATCTTCACCTTGATCTTCATCACATGTCATGACATCATCATTTGCCACATCATCATCCTAGTCACTTCTTCTTTTGATGAGTCATCATAGCCACGTCATCATCCTCTTGCCATGTCACTACTTGGCTTGTCATATAATGCCAATCCATACCAATAGACTTAACACATCTAAATAGTGACAAATCAATCCTCACCATCCAAGATGATTTGCACCCCAAATCTACGGGCGTGTGTACATCAACCATTATATATCGAAATTCAACGGTTAAACAGTGATGCACATTGTTTTCACACCCACTATGTTACAGTGTTTTTCACACTGACTAAACTAGAACAATTGGATCCAACACCAAAATAGTGCCAGCTCAATACTAACCTTTCGAGATGATTTACATCCGGGACTTTTTGGTGATTGCAAGGGACATTCTAAGAACGTCCTTAGATAACTTATTGCTATATATATATATATATATATATGTCGTAATCAAGACTATGCTACATCTTTTCATTATTAAGTAACCCAAAATTTTAGCATATTTCTGCATCCAAATATGGAAGATCATCTGATAATGACCTCGTTGGCAAAATCAAAGGGTTAGGTTTCATTACATTGAAGTGTCCCCAACCCTAATTCAGGGAGGATGACTTCCACCAATCATCAATCACCAAGTCAAAGAGAAAAGATTGACGATATATGTGGATTTAAGTTTGGGCTTGGATTTGGTTTGATTTGATCAATTCCAACTATGCTTGACGTAACATACACGCACAAAATGAAATATATTATAAATAATTTTAAAGGGTCATTTATTATTTTGATTGGACTTGTGGATTGATCTAAGTGTATTGTTTTTGTAGTTTAAAAATAAATTAATTCAGTGTAAAGTATAAGAAAATATGTATTTAGAAACATAAACAAAATTAGGAGATCATGAAAAAAGAGAGGGAACGAGAGAAGTCAATTTGGAATTATAGTTAGATATATCATATATTTACCTAGTTTTTTAACATAAATTTTTTAATAGTACTAATAATAGTAATACTTTTAAATAAAAACATTAATAAATATAAACTCATTAAAATAGTCATTTTAAATGCTAAACCTATTTTAAATTTTGATGAAAAAGTTTCAATTTAACAAGGCATAACATAGTCACCAGTGTAACACCCCTACTATGATTGGATGGAGGCTTAAAAATATAAAAATGAAAACAAACATAATGACAATAACTAAAAATGACTTTAATAGCAAAATTATTCAAATTCTATAAACCTTAACATCATATTTAAATATATAAAAAAACATTTTACTTATTTCTACAAAATTAAAGAATTTTAAAATATAAAATAATAGCTCTATTCAAATGCATACAATTTAATTAAAAAATAAAAGCAGAATATATCTCGGATGTAGGTACAAAAATTATATTGGTTTATCAATACAATATACAATGCACTTGCCATAATTACTTAAACCAAATACTTTTCCAGTTAATTTACATTTTTCTAATTTAAAATTTTGTTGTCAATTTTCAATTACTAATGGAAAACAACCCACTTGTATTTTCATTTAAAAATTAATTTGTTGAACTATTAAATAAATCTTTTATACTTAGTTAGTACTTTTTCAGTATATATATCTATATAAACACACCGATTTCTTGATTTTAGATTTGAACAAATAGAGACTTATATAATATTCATATTTAAGTTAAATGTAACTCAAAAATCATTCAAAAAGAGGAATAAGAAAACTTGTTTAAAGAAAGTGGACATCTTGAAATCTCCTTGAAATTTGTCAAAATTACTGTTATTAATTTGGAGGATTGCTAATATATTATTGCAAGTCACCAAATGTTGTCACCAAATTTGGTAAGGCACCTAAATCATGGAAATCTTGCACATAAGGTAATACAAGCAAAAATCAAACGTCATCGTAATGCAAGCAAAACAAGAAAGGAGGAGAAAAGAGGCAATATAATATAATATAAGATAAGATAATATAATATAGCACGAGATTAATCATTCAATCATGTCACTAAATTCTTAATTAATTTCACTACAATTAGATACAAAGCTAACATTAATTTGTTGAAAAGAAAAAAAATGCTTATATACCCAACAAATATATTGGGTCAAATTTGGGTATAATTGTTATAACTCAAAAATATAAAAGAATCTTGATTTCATATGTGTGTATACATAAATCTTTTATTACAAAATAATTTAATGAAAATTTGATTTTTACTAGCACAATAAGAAAATAATAGTTTACCCACACCAATGGGCAGGAAATACCAACAATATAACGAGAAAATACTAAAATCAAAATATATCAAATTTACCTATAAAACATTACAGATTTTCCCACACCCTTATCTAGGGATGTATAATTTCTGGGTAATTTATGAACAAATAACACATGTAGTTCCCCCTCAAAAATGCCTACAAATTATTTACGGAAAACTTGTGTGAATCAAAGTTTTGTGGGTGATTTGTGGATAAATTGTATGCACCTAATTTACCTACAGATTGCCCAGGGATGTTGTATGTGGGTATTGTTGTTGTGAATCATCTGAATGTTAAATTTGACTCTACAATGTCACCCTCGAATTGTCCAGGGATATTATTAATGGATAAAATACATGTAAGTGATCCCTAGATATTTAAATATATGCATTTTTCTCAAAATGTACCTAGGGATTACCAAGACAAAATACCATGGATAAATACATCGTGAGTAAACTCATGGTAATGAGAGGTGAGTACTTGAGACTTAAGATTTACCCGTAGTTTATCCAAGATCTTTTTGGGTTCATAATTAATAAGAAAATAATACTTAATTTTTTATCTCAATATATTATTGTATTTAATTTTATTTAATTTTATATTTATTTTAGTATAACATGATCAAATTATAATGATGTCATTAAATTTAATTTGAGATTTATATTAAAAATTATTTTTATAAAAATTATAAATAATCATTTAATAAAAGAATATAAAAAATAGAATAATGTATCTTATAAATTATAAGTATCCCCTTGTCATAGCTAGGATGTTAAATATCAACTGAAATCATAAACTGAAATCATAAATTACTTAATTAACTTACTAATTTTTTTAGTATAATATATAAATTAAAGTAAATAACTATTAGGATAATTTTTAAATAGCATACTAATTTTTAAATAACTATTACGATAAATTAAAATAAATAACTACTAACTTACAAATTTATTGAAGAACGATCAAGATGAATGCATAATATTAACCACATATATATATATATATATATATATATTTGAGTGTATACATTAATTTTTGGTTCTCATCCTATAAATTTAAGTTTTTTTGGATTGAATCAAGTCCACCTAATTTGTTTTGTTTGAATCTAGTATAGTATAAGAATTTGGTTTGTTTGATTTGTTTACAACGAGCCTAGTTAATTAAAAATATAATATATATCGTCAAGTTGTATTAGAGTCAATAATAGCTCTATAGTTAATTTGGTAAACATGAACTTGAACCTATAAACCTTAGTTTTTGATTTTATAAGTTTAAGCTTTTAGGTTGAATTATACTCACATAATATGGTTCATTAGTATCTAACAAAAACTAGTAGTTTAAATCTTATATTGGTCTCTGTTAGAACCGCCAGTGTGGTTTGTGGGTTTAGATAACAATCAAACATTCATAGTAATCTCACCCAAACCAAAACAACAAAAAGATACACGAAATTGGTAACCCAGTTCAGCATTAACTCACCTACGTCTAGGAGCCAAACCCGAAGCTAAACAATCTACTAAAAGAAGTAAAAACACATGAGTACCAACACTTTGTTACTTTTACTCACAAATAAAGATTACTACTCTCTCTAGATTGTCTAGTGTGTGTACTTAGAGGTGTCAATCCGGGCCGGCGAGATGTGCCGGCCCGCGGCCCGCGGGGCGAGGCGGGCCGCTCTGCCATTTTGGGGGCCGCCCAAATGCCAACCCAACCAAACCCACTTTGAGTTGTGGGTTGGGCGGCCGGCCCGCCAAAAATATAAAAAGTAAAATATTAAAAAATAATTATATTTTATAGTTCTCACATATTTATTTATATTTTTGACATATCTTGCCACAATACATAAAAAATAACAAAATCCAAAAAACTAATCGCAAAATAAAAATGTCAATTACTATTAAAAATCATCAATCCATCAAAATTTCCTTAATCCTATTAAATTTGTAAAGTTTAATAACATTTAAAAAAAAATAAAAATGTTAAAAAAAATCAATATCTTTCGCATAGAAGCCCTTTTATAAACATGTATTTACCTTTTCTAACTTTGTAATTAATTTAATAATTTTTATTTTTTAAATTAAGGGCGGCGGGCTAGCCAGCCACAACCTGCGACCCGCCCCGCCCCAACCCGCGGCCCGCATGGGTTGGCCCATTTTGACCCGTCTCCAAACGGGCTTATATAATGCCAACCCAACCCACTTATTTTAGTTGGCAGGGCGGGCCGGCCCGACGGGCTTGGCCCAAATTGACAGCTCTATGTGTACTATCTCAAGCTCTAGTAGTTACCTCACAATCTTAGAGCAAGGTAGCTTATATAGACGCTTCAACATCCCAAATATATCTTATACCTCTTTTAGAATCTCCGCGGCTACTAACTTTAATACCTTCCAAATTTAGTTGTTGCAACTCTTGTTGTAACCGAACTTGCAACATAGGCCTAACTGATAATTTGACTGAGTTCTGGTTTCATTGCGAAGCGAACTTAAGACTCATCAACCTCCCGGTTATGCTTAGTCAGAGTAGATACAACCAAATCTTCCGATTCTGACTACCAGTAACTAGCCTACCTCCTCAGCTCCTCACCATGCAGTCCCTTCGCAAGGGGCGCACGACTTTGTGCATCTTCGCAAAACTTTCCAAACTTGATCTTCATTCATCCAAGTTTGAATCTTCAATTCATACAAGTTTGGTCTTCAAATCTTCCCAAAAATAGATCTTCAATCAATCATGCTAAACATACCAATAATAAGTATCTCTCCAATTTGGCATATCTTCAATCATACCTTTAATAGTTTTCAATCATACTATTAAGGTTTTTCAAATTATACCAACAATAGGTATGTTTTTAATTAGGTGACTCTCCAACCATACCATTGATAGATATTTCTTCAATTAGCCTCATCCATGTTTAGTTTTCAATTAAATCTCCTAAATATGGTTTTGAAAATATCTTGCCTTCAAGTTGTGATACATACCAAAAATAATTCCACCAAGATCTCCCAAGATATTTGCCTCTAAGCCAAAAACTTTTGCCATGTCACCATGCTATCCACATCATCATCTATGCCACGTTACCATGAATGCCACATCACCTTGACTTGGTATCAAATCATGCCAATTAAAGTGCATTTTGTACTAACAGTCTCTACACTTAATAATTTGTTCTTTTTTTCTTTTTACCCTATGGACTGAGATGGACTCATAATAATGTGACATGTTTTAGCAATAAAATTATAAATTAGTTTAATGTTAGAAGGACAAAGTTTTAAATATAAATAATATAGATATATAAAATAACATCATGATATATATATATATATATATAACAAGAATTGATTAATATAGATTCAATTGATCATACTTGTAATCAAAACCAAAGCAGTGAGCATGCTTGGTGGCAGAATTGGCATGAGAAATGGCGCATTAACTAATGTTGGTAATGTGCTAACAAAGTCACTGTTGTTCTCCTTTGCAAATTAAAAACCAGCCTTCTCTGCCAATGTTTTGGATGCAAGATAATTCTGTAGAATGTAAGGGACAAAAAAAAAAAGAGTTTATATATCATAAACTTAAGTTAATTAATCCTATTAATTAAGTTTTGTAATATTTACCCATCCAACCATCTTCTTAGTCTCTTGCAGAAATCCACATCACTCCAACAATTTTGATCATATATCAGTTTTTGACATTTTTCGACACAAACCGCTCCTGCTGATGATGTATAAATTACTTGTTTAACTGTCAATGATTTCGCGCATGATTTCAGTATGTTTAGCACTCCTTTGATAGCGAGGCTGATTGCTTCATTCTTATCATTAAAAATAAAAAATACAAATCTTAGGATCTTTGATAGCAACATGAAAAATACCAACACATCCTTGAATAGCATATCGAAACTTCCATCATCGCAAAGTTCGGCTTTCCACAAAGTAAGCTTTGTGCTAGCATTAGGAAGATCTAGCAAATTTCTTCACATTACCTAAAATCAAGAATCAAACTCTAATATCTTGTTACACTTACACTAAGTTATAAGAAAACCAACTAAAAAATAGATTTAAAAAAACATAACTAGGTTCACGGACGGTGGCCTTGACAGTGTGACCTTGCTCTATTAAACACTAATTAATAAGAGATGATCGGACAAAACCAGCGGTGTCCATGACACAAACTGTTCCCTTATCTTCCATGGTCAACAATAGAATTTTACTACTCAAACTCAAAATTTATTTCCGAAATTGCTTGATAATATTGAGACATACATAAGAAGACATTAGTTTATTATAATTAAAAAATCAAAAGGTACACTCTGAATTATTGATATGAAGAGGACAAAGCAATACAACAAGCTCACTAAATATAAAAACTCTAGTTGGTGGCAACTGAGACTTGTTCATCAATGCCATTAATCTTGCCTTTGATTGAAGCAATCTCTTTGACTGTTTGGAGTGGAATGAACTTCTTTTCCCTGCATATTTGAATGCCATCAACAAACATTTGTTCCATTGTGTATTTGAATTTGAAGCCAAGGTCCATGATTTTCTTAGAAGAGAAGTGAACAATCCCAATGTTCTCATCAATGCCTTTGAACCTGTTAATAAATTAATAAACCACAAAACATTTATTTATTTTGGTTGAGAGTTCAATATTTAAAAATTTATAAAGAAGAAGCATAACATAAAATAATAACAAGAAGATGACACATACTGTTGGGGGATGTCATATTCAGGGAACCTTTCTTTGATCATCTTGGCAAGAGTGAAGATTGTGGCATCATGAGAAGAGCATATGTATCTACCTTTTGCCTCTGGATGCTCAAAAAGAAAGATGTGACCTTCACACAGATCATCCAAATGGACTAGTTGGATTTGTTTCAAGATTGAATAATGTGCTTCATTCCCTGCCATTAATTAATTAATTCATTAATTCATTCATTACAATTATAAGTGTTATGAGATTTTTATTTATTTATTTATTTTCTAATTTAAAATTAAAAGATAAAAAGAGTTACCAGTGATGAGGGCCAGAGCAGTGATCATGCTGGGAGGCATTGAAGAAGAGACAAAAGGACCAACAACCAAGGGTGGAATCACTGTAATGAGGTCCAAGCCATTGTCTTTCGCAAAATCCCATGCAGCCTTTTCTGCTAGTGTTTTTGACACAAAGTACATCTACATTCACAATTAGAGAGCTTTAAGTCAAATCAATCTTACTAAAAAAAATACAAAAATTAATGTCACCACTTATTATAATTTGGTTGAGAAATGGGCCCCGTCCTAAACTTTTATTTACCCAAAATTAATATTCTCATCAATTTTCTATTATATTAACAGTAGGCATATTTTAATTTTTTTTTTTAATTTTTGTATAGTTTTATTTTTTTTGTTTTAATTTTTTTTTGTAGATTTTTAATTTAACTAAAAAAATAAAATTATATTTTACTTTTTGATTTTATTTTAAACTCCGGAAAGCTCGACCATGCCCATAAAAGCTCAAGGGATTTGCAACAAAGTTCAATCATGCGCAAACACTTACAATCATGTGCAAGCTCGTGTGAACAAAGAGATAATAAAGAAAGGAAAATAAATAAATAAACAAATAATGAAAATAAAATATTAAAAAAATATAGAAACATAGAATATTTTTTCATTAAAAGTATATATATCTTTATAACATTACTTCATATGGTCCTATTTATATGTTTTTTTAAGCTTTTTTTTGTTTGTTTTGTATATACACATGAGGCATTAAATAAGTTTTTTTTAAATTTAACTTTTATTTTTAATGTATTTCTACACTTCTCAATATTCTTTTGAAAAAAACCTAAAACACTATTTTGATATAGAATAAAAGATATAATTAAAATAAGAAGAGAAAAATAGAATTTTTATGGATTTAAAAATATATTAGAAAGCTGATATTTTTTATATATTTAACTAACTTTAACCATTTTTTTAATAAATATGAATTAGTTAAAATAATTATGTGAATAAGATGAGAGGAAGTAAAATGTTAAAAGTACACTAGATCCTTTTGAGATTTATGAGGGTGTTTAAAGCCTCAAATCCCTTCCTCTAGTAATTATATGTGTATATACACATATATGTAAAATTTTAAATAACAAATATTTTATTCCTTGAAATTTTAAGTACCTAAAATAGATTTTTTTTCTTAAAAAAAAAACAAATATGAGGCATGCCTCAGATAGGATTTGAAATTTTGAATCCTATCATTTTGAGTTAGAATAGGATGAAGTAGACGTGGTCATTTTGAACCGAAATCGTGAAACTGAACTGGAACTGAACCGCCAAAAACTGGAACCAGAACTGGAAAAACCGGAACTATCCTAAAATCAGAACCGGAACCATTATATAAGGTTCGGTTCCGGTTTCAAAATTTAAAAACCGTGGAACCGGCGGTTTCACTTAAATCAAAAAATTCAAAATATCAAATTACTTAGTTTCATATATTATTATATTATGTAAAATAATGTTATGACTTATAATATCTGATTAGGTTTGACCATTTAAGACTTTGAGTCGTGTAAATCATTTGATTAGGTTAGGCCTAAACACTTGAATCAAACCAATTGATTAAGTTTTTATTTTGTTGCTTTATTCTCTCTTTTGGCTAGCGGCCAGCCCTCTCTTGAAGATTTGAAAACCCTAAATCCCCTCTAATAAAATCCTAATCCTAGATCTCTATCTGAGAGCGGCGGGCCGGATCGATCTGCAGATGTGGAAGCCCGACCTAATGGTGGAGAAGGTGGGGAGGAGCAAGCTCGAGCGGCGGCGAGATGGTTTTCATCTTCGATGGATTACTGGAGACGGTTCTTCCGTAGCTTGATCTCAGATATCTTTGACGTGATAGAGAAGGCGATCATGGTTGTTACCTCCGATCATTCTGATTTTTAAGGAGTTCCTTCTGAGGTTGGATGGAATCGCTGTGACTTTCTTCACTCATCGAACTGTGGAGGTGAACAACAAAGCCTAAAAAAATAGCCCGAACCATTTGAACCGTCAAACTGGAACCGTTGAACCGAACCGCCAGAACCGGAACTGAAACCAAACTGGAACCGAATCGCCAAGAACCTTGCCTAGGCTTGGCAGTTCAGTTACGGTTTAAAATGTTTTGGAACCGAAACCGACGGTTCAAGAACCGTAACCGGCGGTTCCTGAACGTGGCCATGTCTAGGACGAAGTACTACTCATCCTAAGCAAAGTGGTTAGGTAAATAGCTTTTCTTTTATTATTACAAAATATAGATAAGTTATGCTAGATATACCCTATCTACAGGTATTGAGTTAATTTTTTTTTTATATATTTGTGCACTTATTTAATATGAGATAAAATTTTAACTTTTATGCACAAAATTTAATACCAATAGATTAAAATTTTTGAAATAAATATCTATGTTCATTTAAGAAGTAAAAACAATCAAATTCATCTGATTCATATATGATAAAAGAAATATATATATTTACCCATCCTGTCATTTTGACTCTCCGGCAAAAGTCAACATCGCTCCACGAGCTCTCATCGTACTCCGGCGACTGTTGTTGTTGGACATTGACGGTGCCGGCGGAGGAGGTGAATACTATACGTTGAACACTGCCGGCTTTCTTGCATGACTTGAGGATGCTTAGCATTGCATTCACTGTTGGCTTTATCACTTCATTCTACACCATTAATTTGCCACCGCTACTTAATTAACTTCTTTATATTTATTTGTTTATTTTTCTAATAAGCAAATAGATAAATAAGATAAAAGATAAAGGAAAGGAAACAACCTCAGGATCAAGAGATTCAAAGTCCATAAAAGTAGCAACATGGAAAACACCAGTGCAACCCTGAATGACTTCATCAAAGCTTCCTTCTTCTCCCAAGTCTGCTTTCCATAGACTCAGTTGCTTCTCTGCATTTGGAAGCTCTAACAATGGCTTTGTTTTCCTAGAATCACCTGCAATAATATTTTACATTAATTATAAAAAACCCCATAATTAATAAAATAAAATAGAGAAGGAAATTAATTAAAAGAAGAAAACATATATGAATATATTACTTGGATCCCTAACAGTAGCTCTAACAATGTAACCCTTCTCAAGAAGCCTCATGACAAGCCATGAGCCTATGTATCCTGCTGCTCCTGTCACAGCCACTGGTCCCTTCATCTTTCTTTCTTTCTTTCTTTTTTGGTTCCTCTTTTTTTCTCTCAATAATTTCACATTCAGCCAACCATGCATCCATTGTTTTTATATTTATACTGAGAAAGAAGGTGTTACCCAGAAAGGTAGATGGTAAGGTGCTGCATGATATATGTCCCTTCTTCTATCTACCATTCAGACCTTTGATTCTTGTCAATATAAAATATAGCACTATGCATGTTCTTTTTAATAAGTTTTGGCCAATAATGAATACATCAAGATGGTAGATAAGGTGTGAGACTTATGGGCAGCCATCCGCCATTCACAACCTATCTACCAAATTAAAAAAAACAATAAAAAAACCAAAAACCAAAAACAAAACAAAAACTATTATATATATATATATATATATATATATATGTATATGTATTTAATGAGATGAATGGTCATGGAGGCAAATAGCTCACTCACAACTCCACTTACATTAAGTGAGGATAAGGAACTTTTATTATTCTGAGTTTAAGTTCTCTTTAATTACAATGTAGTGGTAATGGTCCCCTGACTAGACCTGACCACGATTCGGTTCCGGTTCGGTTTTGGTTCAAAACCGCCGGTTCCGGTTTTATAAACTATAGAACCGGAACCGAACCATAGTCATAAGGTTCCGGTTCTCGGTTCGGTTCCAATACGATTCCGGTTCTGGTTCGGTTCTAAATAATTTAATTCCAATTAATTAAAATATATAAAAAAATTATATTATATATATATATATATATATATTATTTTAAAAAATAAAATAGAACCGGAACCAGCGGTTTGGTTCCGGTTCGGTTCAGGTTCCGGTTTTCAACTCATAAGAACATTAACCGGAACCTTAAAGTTCCGGTTCAAGGTTCCGGTTTGGAACCGAAACCTTTTTTACAGTTCTGGTTCGGTTCCAATAGTGACGGTTCCGGTTTGGTTCTACGGTTTGAACTGAACCGCGGTCAGGTCTACCCCTGACACATAGTTTATTAATATATATATATATATATATATAATTGGTCCATAAATACATAAGTAAAATTTTGAAATTTTTTAAGATTATATTGAGGATTGCAATGAAAAGCTACATACGAAATAATAAGAATAAAAAATAATAATGTCTGTATGCCTAATTTGAATAGGTTTTGTGAACAATATAAAATAAATAAATTAACTTATATGTGAAAAAAAATAAGAAAATTACTTTTTAGTCTCTGAAACTTTTTAAAACACTTAATTAATCCTTCTGACATGTATGTAGACTACTCAGTCCATCTTTTTTGAATGGTGGTCTTTTTGGTCTTTCCCGTTAGCTTGCATCGTGAGAATTTTCTGAAATGCCGATATTATCCTTTGTTTTTTGAGACGGGAAATGTGGCTCCCGGTCATGTCAAAGGAAAGTCTTGTACGAACATGGTATGATGGTGGTCGTACCATCCCTTTTTCTTACTTGAGAAGCTTTTTCTTTTTCATTGTTCTTGTTCTTTTTATCTTCTTATTTCTTGTTGTTATTCTTTGGTAATGGACATGATGCTAGGTTTCTTTCTTCTTCTTTGAGAAGCTTCTTCTTTATTCTCCTTGTTGGAGAAGCTTGGTTGAGGTGTTGTTAGGTGTTACCTTCATGGTTTTTTTTTTTCATATGATACTGGGCTTCTTTTTTCTTCTTCATTCTTCTAGTTAGAAGAGATTGGTTGAGTCATGGTTAGCTGTTATCTTTGTGGTCTTTTTATCTATGCACTTCTCCGTTTCGGTTGTTTCCTTGTTGTGAAGCATAGTGAAGATAGTTTGGTGAGAGCAGTGAAGGTCAACATATGCTCTATCTTCATGTTATATTTCAGCTGATTAGATGCTTGAAGGTTATTTGATTTTCTTTGTTGCAGGTCTCTAATGGATTTGATCTTTTTGTGGGATCATGAGGTATAACCATGATGGATTCATTGTATACTTCACCGTGTTGATCAAATGGGAATCTATCTTAGCTGAAATATGCGCACATTGGTCTCTTGAAGCTCCGCTAGTTAGAGTGAAGTATTTAATCTCAGATGCGGTCGGAACAACTTCTTGCATCAACTCAAAAACTGACTTCACGAGAATGTGAGAAGTCCACCATATGTTTTAAAAAAATGTAGTTGATATGCTTATTGAGGATATAAATGAAGTTATGAAAGATCCGAAGCCAAAGGTAGTCCATCAATGCTACCATAATTGTCATTAGTGGACTTTTTTGTTTTCTTGTTTGCTATATATTGCATTAGACTCTTTTCTAGTGTTTGTGATTATTATTTCCATTATACATTTACTATCACGTGTTTCGCATTAACATGTGTCTTTATGGACGTTACTCCTGAATATTCCTGTTTATAGATTATTTTACATGTCGATATATCATGATTCATGTTTACAAATTTTACTAATTATTCATTCACGTCATCTTAATTACACAGGCAACCATTATCACAAAGCACTTCGTCGAGTCTATGTCGTACGGTTGCCATCAAGTTCACAAGGGGATTCTATATTAGTATCGAATGCTCAACAACCCAATGACCGTGAAATAACTACAATCGTTCACCGTTTGAGAATGCGAACCACTTCAAGGATGCATTGTCTGACTTTGCCAGCAAGTGCAATTTTAACTATCATTTCATAAAAAATGATAAAGATAGAGTAACCGTGGTTTGTACCGCTGAGGGATGCCAATAGCGTATCCATGCCTCATGGGAAGGTAACCTTGCCACTTTCAAAATCAAAACAACACATAATGCACATTCATATGGTGGTGGTATTGGTTCAGCGTCACACTCGAAAGCTTCCAAAAAATGGGTCAGCAGGAAAGTAATTAGAAAACACTGTGATTGCCCTCTATACAAAGCAGTGGATATACAATGGGATATGCTATGCGACCATGGCGTTCAGCTACCATGCAAACAATCTTGGAAGAATAAATAGCTTGAGGGATTTTCTACGGATGTGATAAAAGTAGCTATGATCTGTTGTTGTGCTATGCAAGTAAGGTAATTGAAACCAATCTCGGCAATATTGTTCTAATTGAGAAAGATGGTGAACAATTCATAAGGGGATTAATTTTGCTTCCATGCTTCCCTGAATGGTTTTAGGAATGGATGTAGGTCCATGTTATTTCTTGATGGAACTCATTTATTTAGGAGATTCGGTGGTATTCTATTAGGAGCGACCGGGAAATATGGTAATGAGGGGTTCTTTCACCTAGCATTTGCCATCGTGGACAATGAGACAGATGATAGTTAGACATGGTTCATATAAAATTGAATGATGCACTCTATGGCGACGATGAATACCATGATATTATTAGATTCATTTCAGATCAGTCCAAGGGCCTTATGAATGATGTTGCCAAGGTGTTTCCATCTGCCCCACAAGGTTATTACTTATGCCATCTTCAGGCCAGCTTCTTTAAATCAAATAGCCAGCTAGGGAAAGCATTAAAAGATGAGTGCTGGAGGTTGATAGTCAAACTCGCATATACATCGACAAAATTCGACGCTGCCATGAATGAGTTACAACAAATGTTAGCACATGCACATAGTTGGTTGCTTCAAAAGCCAAATGTATCATATTGGTCCAACTACTTGTTCACTGGTCGACGATAGGGATAGATGTACTCAAATATTGCCGAGTCATTCAACTCTTGGATCAGAGAAGCACTCCACTTGCCATTATGTAACATGATGGATTCAATCAGGTATGCCCTCTTCCGCACAATATATTCCATTTCGGGTGGGTTATGGAGCAATAGTTTCCTATATTCTGTTTCCACTTTATGGATGTATGTATTATTTTAGCACCGGAAACTACTTAGTAAGTATGCATTTAACGCTTTAAAATTTAGTATTGTGGACTAATATCCGATGGTTCAGTTTAATATTTAGTGTTTCAGTTTATTGTCTGTTAGACATTGCTAGTATCTATCATACATGATTACAAGTATTGTTCCTTCACTGATCTGCCATATTATCTTGCACCGATTAACCATGTGATGCAGGATCAAGATGATGAACATGATGTGCGATCGACATGAGCACTAGCAGACGTGGGGCACTTATCTTTGCCTCATGATCCACAAGAAGATTGAGGATATAGTTGAGGAGAGCAAGGCTTTAGTCGTAGCCCGTTCGAATGGGGAACATTTCAAAGTGATCGATAATCAAAGAAATTCCATCAGTCTGTGCGACAAGGCTTCTTATCGCAGGTGATAGATTTATGGTCTTCTGTATAATCATGCGTGTGCATCATGCTGACCGATACAAATGTGCACCTCTTCATTGACGGATATATCACACCGTCAACTTATTTCGAGAGGCTTATGCCAATTCGATTTTCCTTATTTCAAATCATGACAAACCAAGGGATGAAAACCGTGCGCTCCAACTTCGACCACCAATTGCGAAGAAAAGGCCAGGCAGGCTGAGACGCTGAAGGATTGAGTCACAAGTATTTGGGGTGCGAGAATTACGATGCAGCCAATGCCAACAGGTAGGCCTCACAGACTGAATGTTGAGTTTATATGTATTTTGTTGAACTATGTATGTTAGTTTTGGAATGGTGCTTTAGTATTCATGGGGTATTCACTACCAATGTATGTCAAACTATGTATTTTGTTTTCATTAAATGCATTTCCAATGTCATTTTAGACCACATATAGTTCATTACTTGTAAAATTCATCGAGAAAACATACGCAGTTTGTAATTGGACGATTACAATATTATAACACTATCGCCTATGACAAACTGCAGCTTCATATAGTAAAATGAAGTCCACATAATTGACCAGAAACATGCTAAAATAATTAGTTACAACAAAATATATGCTGAAACATCCAACAGTAAACATAAGTTTCCAATATCCAATTTACTAAAGAGTTTTATAAACTGTAACATATATAACTAAATAATAACTGCTAAAAGTAGAATATATATCACTGATCATGGTATTCCAAAATCTTGTCCATATGTCTCTTTAATCGCCTATTATTGTTGTTCCTCAAAAAATGTTTCTGCAGTTATTGTTGTCTCAGGGCTGACTCAGTTGCTTCGAGTGGATTTTGAACTGGTGGTGCAAGGTTTGAGTCGCCTGTGTTATCCTGGCATATTGCATCCACAATGGTGTCAAAATTGTTATCTTCCTTAACTAGAGGTTTTTGAAGGATTCCATCAGCCAAAATTTTCACTGCATACTCTAGATGCAAGAACTCAATATAACATGGTGATACAGGGAGATCCTCACTGTTCAATATATGTTCCATAAATCGAATTGTATATATAGAACAATCAAGACTGTTGGGCCTCTATTGTGAACATTCTTTCACATGTGTGAGTGGGCACGAGACAGTATCTCCAATACCGAGTGCCAACTGAATATATTGGTCAAATACGGTCCACTGAAAGAATAAACACAATGGCAATAAGTCACATAGCATGAAAGGGCATGACAAGATGTACAAGAGTTTGTGGATTTTACCATGTCCCTTGCTGCCTGATTATACACAACACTTCTAGGTGATGAGTAGTGCAAGTATTCTTACTTGTCTTTCTCGAGAACGAGAAGGTGGTAGTTCTTGTCCAAACTATTGGCATGAGTACCACCTCAATTGAAGAATAATCATGCAAGGCGGGGGCCAGCATTTGGTGCATGTTCTTAGTTGGGTGTTCCCTTTTGGACAGGGTAAGGGCCTTGGACATTTATTCATGGAATCAGGCACCATCAAGACGAAGGTGTCGATAACGTCCTCCAGTACCATGTGCTTGTTGTCTAACAGGGTGTACATATGGGCACGATTTTTGTTTCCCAATTCAGTGGCCCAGATGTACATTTTTATTTAAACAAAAGATTTAGCAAAAAAATATAATAACATAACATACATGGGCCAATATTGACAAGGAAATGTTAATTGCAAACACATACTTCCAGTACTAAATGACAAATGAAAAGAACAATACGATTGCATGTTCTTACACAGGAAAGTTAAAGTTATAAATAATAATTCGTTATGCATAGTTAAAACCCAGCTTTTTATACCGTTAAGTCATTTTCTAAACTATAAACAGTTCATGCACGTTGAAACTAAAAATAGGTACCGATGAATATGATGAGTTAATAAGTTTTAAAAATAGACTTACTCATCCATTCAGGTAGTAATTAAGACTGAAAGAGTCATTTGCTGTAGTTTGGTCAGCCTTTGAAATCCTGCAAGCCTTTTCTTCGATGGTATGAATTTCGTAGGGGATCGAGGTATATCACTATCGGAATCAATGTACATAGTTGTTGCTTCTTGCTAGATGATATCGTGGTTTGATACGTGCATGTTATCTGTCCCCATGTTGATGCTTACTCCATTGGGTTCCCCAGTGTCAACTTCAACTTGTGCTTTTGTTGGACCATCTTGTATAGACTCAACCACAATTTACCGATGTCATCCATTGTTTGCTCATCTATTGCACTCAATTGTGATGGAGGTAATGCGGCATTCTTCTTTCCTTTTGCAAGTTTTGTTGACTTCTTTAGTGGGGCAGGAGTTGTCGAATGAGAAGCTGCTGCTACCCTTGCAGCATGGGTGAGAGGCCTCTCGTACTGGTTCTTATCCGACATTTTGTCAGTAACAATGTTGCGGCGGGCTCACTTCAGTGGGAGTTTTTTCCCTGCTTTTATAGCACGGGAGATGCTTCCTTTTAGAAAGGTGTGACATCATTCTTCAAGTTTGACTTACTCATGTCTTCATCATCCTCATCTTTATGCGTCTGAGATGTTCCCTCCAAGACGCTGACCCTTGCTTGCAATGACCTAATATCATCCCACAGGCGAGCAAAATTATTCTCATTCAAACTTGAAGAGGGGGATGTCTATGAACACTTTGTTCGATGCTAGCTGGTAGAACCTCTCAAGTTATGTCTTCTGGATGATGACTTCCCCCTTGCTTTATCGTGGCCTTTTATGTGCCTTGTTTAACGAACTTTGAAGTTTGGGGGTGGGTAGATGACTCCACCAAACTGTTTTGTAAGCCCCTATAGTCAACTTTTCTAGAACCAATAACTTCAAATTCAAACTGGCTCTCTGTGACCAATGGTTCAAACTATGTCATAATAATAACCACTTATTTATATGTTTAAAGATATACATAAACTATATGGCCAGGGGATAAACATAAAGTAAGATTTTTATATACAATCAGTTCTTTTCGATATTGAACATGGTTTTCTTTAATTTTCATGATTTAGAAATTATTTCCTTTAAAGTTCAATATCAAACTACAATCAGTTTTTGTAATTGGAAACGTCATTTTGCAAGCAGAAACATAAATATTTGATATTGAAGAGTAGAATGTGAACAACTATGTTGTTATCCTAAACAACTGACATTAGGAAGGGAACAGACATGATGGAAAAAAAATAAGAAGAAACTGCTGACCTCTTTCCTAACGAGTGCCTCCAGCAAGCTCTCTGTGCTAGATTGTTTCTTAACCCTATTCTCGCCATAGCTCATGATGCATGGCAATCTTCCAAACTATGTTTTATTCCTTGTCCCTATAACATCGTAAAACCAAACATTCAATGCGACGACGCATCTTTGCAGAAACCCTGTTGATTAAGACCTCCTAAAACACCTGTCTCAAACTCATGCTACAACATCCAGCACATCATCCATCAACCACTTATGTGCCTCATGGGCCTAAGCTTATTGATGCAATCTTGGTAGGTCATCAACATATTGTGCTTTCCATCCTGGTGTCGAGCATGAGGTGGCGGGGAAGAGCACGAATGCCAGGATATACACTAACACCAACTTCACAAAGCTTTCCTCTTTGTTGCCATCTTTCCTAATCACCAATGTAAATAACATCCTCTCAAAGTAGTCTCTGGTTCGGTCCACTCCTTTAGACAGGAACTCCTCCTCAAATTCGCATTGGTCCTTCTTCCTTCTAAAGTCAATAGCTAGCCAACCCGCTACACTGTAGACCAAGCATGATTGCCATATCCTGTGGCCTAAATTGGATGTGACTGTCACCTAGCCTAAATGTATTAGTCCGCTCATCATACACTTGCAGCAGCAAATCTAACACAATGCGCTCTTGGACTACATCCTCCATTTCCATGAAATGTGCAAATGGTGTGCATCGGAGTAACTCCCAATGTTTCCTTGTCATATTCTCCTTTAGCTTTTGTATGGTGTCCACAAGTGGTTTTAGGTAACACCTCCTATTCACGAGGTTCGTAACTTGGTTGGACATGTCGTTGATTCCTGCATAACAAAAAAAAATCGGTTTACATGAGATGGCAGCCATGGTCTTAAATAGGTGCATAGCATGGTAAACAGGAACAACAATGTCCTTGTAATTGAGAATGAAATTGTGAGCTTTAAGAAAATAAATATGTAACACAAAACATAAACATCACATGTGCTTCAAGCTAAGTTGCCATATAATTTTCAAAAGTAAATCAAAATCCACCATAAACTGCTAAAAGTGGTGACAAATGTATTCAAATGAAGAAAACACTGAACAAAATCAATAAACAGCACATTAAGTGCTACAACCAAAGACAACTAAATGATTCTTTGCCATAGAATTTCAAGAGCTTGTCTTTGGGAAGAACAGGTAAGTGCAAGCCTGACTAATCCCCAAAACACTACAATTTTTTCTCATATACCGAAATTAAACACAAGATAGAGAATGAAACCACAATGTGTACTATGACAAAAAGAGGTTTCGCCTCATACCATCGATGTGTGGTGGATTACCTCTTGGTTTTTTGGGTATGCGAAGAAGAACCTTCCAAGATTTTTCACCATAATGCCGGTGATGTCTCCAGCATTGTATCCTCTTGTAAAACCTAGAAGTAAAGATGGAAGAAGATAGTTTTCAAATTTAGTCTTTCTAGTGATTCTGGAATGTGAACAGATGTGATGGGAAAGCAACTTCCCTCTTGAAACTTGCACAACCGCAATGGGTAATTCAGTAATTCCACGGATAAAATCCTCTTTTGTGTAAAACCTTCAAACCACCAAGGGAAACGGAGTAATTTAAACCCCAAATTAACTCCATTCGTGGTCAGTTAGACTGACAAGTTCACATTCTATAAAGGAGGGATTTTCTTGGATTATGACAAAATTAAAGAACTTAATGGTCATTGAGTAAAGATAGAGGGATGGTTTAAGCAATTCCTCAAAAAATAAAAGTAAAAATAAATATTTTGGTTTTTTATATAATTCAAGATCTTATATATATCATGGAGGGTATTTTAAATATAAATATTAAATTAAAATATCTAGAGGGTTTTGGTTAATTTTTTGGTAAATCACTAAAGTTTGGTTAAATATCATTTTGATCACTAAAGATTGATTTGTTTCTAAATGCTCATTGAAGTTATTAATTATTTCAACTGCAGGTCATTTGAGGGATTATCAACTTCATTAGTTGACATAGACACCAGTAAAAGTCCAGTTAGTGCACCGGCGCCACGTCACTTGTATTGAGTGGTGTCACATGCCAATGTAAGCTGCTGGGTCACCTCCTTTGTCTTCCTAGATCCATTGATTTGCTAAGCGAGAACCTCCCAAAACCTTCCAACCATACCATGTGAGCTTGCTTGAGGGTACATAATGTTTGAAGCCCTAGGGTTGGCTAGAATTTCTCAGTTTTTTATTGTTTTTTTTTACCAGTCCTTGGAATCCTTAATTCATAAAAGGTCTTTGTACATTTGAATTTGACCACTCATTGTTGGGTTATGCTGGTGTTCATTGTGGATTCACTGGTTGGAACCAGTCCAATTTGATATAATTATTTATAAAATTTGACCTTTACAAGTCCTGAAAAATTATTTGATAAGAAGAAGTTTACAATCAAATCATATTAAACATAATTTAATTAAGTTAAGTGTTTGAAATTATATATCACAACTGAAATATTAATTTCCTGTAGGAAAAAGGCTGATCAAACATGTCACAGAGTTTTCTGCATGAGAAATTCTGATCAAACATGAGATAGAGGAGGTTTCTAAACATCAACTAAGAAGCATTCTGCTCCTGCTAATTTCAATTGAGAAAAATTATGGGCATGCTAACTTATACATTGACATTGACATTCATGCTGACATTCACATTCACATCTCAGATAAGGTGGAACCAAAAACAAAATTCAATGATCAAATACTAATAACTTATACATTGATTTGAATTGTAACACAAACATCATCTGTGTACAAAATTTATATCAAATTAGTTACTTCATTGACTTTCAAGTATTCTATTCTACAGATTCTGAGTTCAAGATACAAGTATGTAAACTCAAAATGCACTTGGGAATTAATTAAAGTGTTGGTTATTACAAAAATTTTCCAAACAAAAATATAAAAACTTTCATTGTGTTTCTTTATCCCTTTTATCCTCCTCATGGAAGCCATACTCTATTTTTTAAGGCCCTCCATCAGTATCCTTGTCAGTCAATTTAGTCCTTCACCTAGCTCTGCTTGCAGCTCCTTTACCTCCTTTAGTGGCCAATTTTTTCCCTTTGTCCCTGTTGTCACCCTCAACCATTGTCCTCGATCTCCCATGAAGCTCAAGTATGAAAATCACCTACAACAAAATTTGATGTCAATTTATGTGAAACTGTACAATGTGAGGAGGAAAATCTAAAACAATTATTATTAAGATGACTCACTTGTGATGAAGGATCTTGTGATCCATGTGGGTGACTTACCTGCATTGATTCAACTCTTTTAACTGGAGTTTGGCTCATTTCTACAGTTGCACTTTCATTACTAAAGCATGTGAACTATCACACTCATTTTTACCATCATCATCTGACTTCCCACCAAAGCTGTATTCTGAGTCAAATATCTCAATTTCTTCTTCCATGTTTTTTTCACTTAATATTACCCCTCAATGAGAATGTCCTCCACATCATCTTCTTCAGGAGCATTTGACTCTCCCTAAGAGTCTTCAATCCCAATTGCTTGTGAGATAGTCTGCTAATCAATAATGGCACTTGCAACATCTTCATGCACCACATGTATTATGGTAGTCTTGATGCATACTAAAATCTCTCTGCTAGAGTCAACAAAATTAGCCATTGTCAAGGTATCTGGTCAGTTACTATCTCTTTAGGTCATTGTTTGCACTATGGGGATCCATATACCATATACTACACCCTTCTACCTCCATATTAAATTCTATGGCCATGCTGAGTAATTCAAGCCTTGATATTTTATCTGCATATACATAATCTACATATCCTCGTAATGCTTGTACACCACTTACCATATACTGCATACGTATAGTGAATAGTTCTACATTGGGTACTGATATTTGATTCAACAAAGCAAGACTTATAACATTTAGAAAATCTAAAATTATATGTTATTAAATTAACACCGATTCTATTAGGAATCCCAAAAAATCATTTAGAGAATGAATAGTTTATGGACAATTGTTAGGGCTCAACAACCTTATTAACTTGTAGCTCAGGTTGCTCTAAAGTCACCAATGATAGTTTGCTAAACCCATAGAATCAGTGCTATGATACTAAGGTAATGAATACTATACTTAATCATACTAAGGCAATTATTAACATAAATAAGCTTCACCACACTTCATAATATAACACCAAGAAGTTTCAGCACAATTCATAACCATTCAATAAAAATACACCCATATAAAATTAAATTGCTTGACTTGAATAAGGTTAAACAGAAAAAACTGCAGGCAATGAGAAGCTTACTCATAAATATAAGCCCGATTATATCAAGCCAACTAATAGGCTTGTACAAATTACATGAGATAATTGAATTCTCAGTATAGATAAACATTATGAAAAGGTTCCTTTAATTTTTATTGAATGATTATTCAAGTCAAGCTTTAGCACAATTCAAAATCATTCAATAAAAAATACACCCATACAAAATGGATAAAAATATTATCTCTAATGGATTGGTGAATGATTCAAAACAATAAAGATGTGAAAAGAAAAATTTTAAAAAAAATTACCAAAACTATCTCCACAATCTCAATTTCCTCTGGCATGCAACTCAAACTCCATTAAGCTTAGAAGACAAAAACCATTCTTCACAGTCTTTTCGTTTCAACTCAACAATCAAAAAATAATGGACAAGTCTTTTTTGTAAATTTCGAGAGGAATAGATTGCTAGTATATGAACTAAACACCTTTTCAAAATAGATTCTAGGATAGATCAGTGTCTGTTACTCAAAGCTGTTCATATGATTACATATATGAAGAAGAAAAACTAACCAATAAGGAAATAAAATCAAATCTTGCGTCTTCTCAACTTCCAAATCTAGGTTATTGGTAGTTCAACCTCAACCTAGAGAAAAAAAAACCTAAACAATAAGGAAATATAACCAAATTGCACAAGTGAATTGAGTGAGGACCCATAAGGCAAAGAAAGCAAACAAACAAAACAAATCCTCATCCATAACAGAGGGTTTCAAGGCATGCAAAGTAAGCGTAAGCATAGATAGAAGTTCTCCAACAACATCATAATCACCAATCTCCGATTTAAAAATCGAACAATCACTTTCCATCCTCCACAGTCCACCAAGCATAGATGGAGTCTTTATCTAATTTTAGCTCTACTCTATACAAAAGAACAAAGATAAACACACACACACACACACACACACACACACCAAACTTTTTCCAAACAAACCACCAAAGAAAACCTAGAATATTATCACAATCATCATAATCATCAAGCTCCAGTCTGAAAGTCAAACCAAGAGGAAGAAGCCCCTATCTCACCATGCGATGACGAAAGCCATTCTTCACAGTCCTTACTTTTCAACTCAACAATAAAAAAATAGTAGACAAGTCTCTTTGTAAATTAACATGATAACATATAAATTAATTGAAATAAATCAGTAAAACCCTAACATCTAAAAGCTAAATCTACACCTTAGCAACAGATCCACGGTTTAGGGTTTCACTGAAATTAAAGGCACTTACAATACTCTGAACCTTCTTCACCATCATGTCGAATCGGCCAACTCACCGACAATCTTAAAGCATCCAAGCTCCTCATCTTCAATACTGATTTGCTTTCCCTCCAAACAGTCATCGCTCCCTTGTTGTCCTCCTCGGGTGATGAAAACAAAGTGAAAGAAGCCTAGACAAGGGATTCTATTTTCATGATGATGAAGGTGATGTGGCACTATTGACGTGGTGCCGGTGCGTTGACTAGACTTTTCTTGGTGTCCACTTTAGCTAATGAAGCCGATAATCCCTTGGATGACCTGCAATTGAAATAATTAGTAACTTTAGCGAGCATTTAGAAATAAATCAACTTCAATGATCAAAATGATATTTGACCAAAATTTAGTGATTTACCAAAAAAAATTAACTAGAGGATTTTAAAAGGGAAACAAATGAATCATATATATATATATATATATAATACGTCAATTGCGAACGTTCTACGAACATACGCAGTTGAGCAGAGTAACAATTATATAGGTATAGTGAGTGCTTATTAGGGTTCTTGTAGATCTAGTAAAAATAGAGTTGAACAGTTGAGATTTGTTTAGATACTATGTTCAAATTGATTGAAAAGTTCAGATCAAAACACTGTACAACTTACTTTTCACTGTGCTATTATTCATAAGCACAATAATACTGTTTATTGGACAGTTCAATCCAACAGTTTATACAAACGTCTGTAGATTTTGAATCTACGGGCACAAAGTGCATACACCACACTACTTGTATTATTCACCATGAATAAAGTAGGATTTTAACGTCTAACCTCTCACTCATAAGCGACTCCTGTGCCTTTATTATCTGATCAGACTATACTATGTTGGTGATTTCCCCAACTTTGGTTAGCTTGCTTATATATGCATGAGCCCTGATCTTTTGACTATTAATTAAGTTGCTCAGTGAGCTTGGTGAGAGCAAAGTGAAAGAAAATAAATTAAAATAAAATACATGAGAATTTTGACTTTTGGGATTATTAATAAGAAAAAAGTGTATAAGTATTTGATATGTTTTAGGACTTGTCCTTATAATATATATGAAACATCTTAAAATGTGTCAAAAAAAATTTATAAGGCCAGCCTTCTAAAGCTTATTCATTACTTGTACAACTTTTCTAGTTAATAAACCCGTACGTCAAAGTTAAATGAATATAAGAGCCACGATATTCTTGCAATTTAAACAAAATTAAAAAATAGAATTCAATATATATACACATATATCTTTTAATTAATTTATAAAAATAATGAATGCGTAACTTTGATTTCTAAATAAATATATCAATTATATAAGAGATTAATATCAATGGAGGTTAAGTTTAATTAGTTTACACAAATAATCAAGTTTCAAGTTCGAATTCTTGCATATCTTTCATAGGTCTTCTAGTATATCTTACTGTATCATGCATATAGGTCAATGATCAAATAAACTACATCAGATTATTATTAAATTTTCAAAAAAATCTTTTAAGAGTTTTCATAAACATTTTTTTAAACAAACCAAAAATTATGAGATACAATTATAAAAATAAAATTAAGCTAGCTATTGATGCTATTGACCAACAGATACTAATATTTTGATAATTAATAAAAATGGGTGAACCAAAATTTCACACAAGAAGACTACATAAATCCAACAAAATTGCTTACAATGTAGAATGTACTTCATGAATATGTATGCATCTTTATTAATATTTTTAATTTATATCTTCATGAATTTTACTTAACAAACATATGCTTGCAATTATGAACTTGTCATATGAGAAATTTTGTATATATACATATATATTTATATATTTTATGTCTGTTCTATGACAATTTCAATGAAAATGATCAAATTTAAATTAAATGGAACTTACCAATATGATCATTTCAACAAAGGGAATAGGTATAAAAGTTCACAGTTGCCACTTTTTTATTTTTATTTATTTATTTATGTATTTATTTATTTTTGTAGACTTTTTACGTGTGATTACTTTATACCTCAAAAGACTTGTCTTTCCACTTGATATATAATATGAACATGCATACCTAACTATCGTAATCACACAATTATAAAATTTTGATCTTAATAATTTTTTTTAGAATGGTCTTAACTAGACCATCTTTGATTAATTGACATTGCCTTCCATCAACAAATTATTAACATGGTTACATATGCCAAGTTGTGCCAAAACTAGGAGCTTGAAAAACACTAAATCAATTTTATATTCTAAAATTAATATAAAATTTTAAGTCTCAAGGTATTAATGTTTAGATAATATCTTTATACTTTATTATATTATTTTAAGTAAAATACAACTTGGTTGTAATATTTTTGTTTAAGATTGGATTAAAGAAAAATCAATTAAAAATAGCATTTTTATGTTTTAAATTACTTTTAATACTAGAATAAAAATTGTACTTTGTAAATCCAAACATATATTTAAAAAATATAAAAAAATTATAAGATAGCAAAATAACCATCGTAGATAAGAGTTCAAATCTAACATTAATTAAGCTCACTATAAAAAAAGGAATAATTAACCATAATGGTTAAGGACCATGCTATATATATGTTATCTTAATTCACAATATATTGATAAAGTACTGGGGTTTTCTGTAATATCAATATTAAAAATTTTCTAAAAATTAACCATGTCTCATTTTTTTTTAAAATAACAGATTGTTGTTTTCATTTCTCTTCCATGACTATTTCATTTGTACTATTATAAAATATTTTAATAAAGAAATCCTGTAAGTTAACCTTTATATATATATATATATATATATATAATTTAAGGGAAGACCAAGTCCATGTCCTCAATATAAACATACAGCATCAACAAACACTCCCATTGAATTACAAACAAGTTAAGGGGAAGAATCAAGATGTCAGGAACTTTAGAACAGAAGAAAAGCCACAAGGGATACATCAAGCTTGTAAGGCAATGGTCCTTGCCTAGCAATATCAGTACTAGTGATGACAAGAAGAAGAAGATCAAGAAGAAGAAGAATGAGAATGAAGCAAATTACAAGGGAGCAATTACATTGAAATCAAAGGGACAAAATGCAAGTTCATCAGGTTGTCATCCTGTCCTTAAAGCCATGCAAGCACCAAACTTTGATAAGGCCTTGATGAAGCCTGAGTTTTTAAGTTACTTGGACTACTTGAAAGAAGCTGGTACTTGGGATCCTAACTCTTCTTCTCCTATTATTTACTTCAAATGATCTTCTCTTCTTCTTCTTCTTCTTCTTCTTCTTCTTCTTCTTCTTCTTCTTCTTATTATTATTATTATTATTATTATTATTTTTATGTGTATGTTCTTCTTGTTTTCACATGCAAAGATCGTCAGTTGGCTTTGCTTTTAATTGAGCACTTGTTGTTTATTATTAGTATTATTATTGCTGTTGTTTAATTGTATGTTTGGCTTTTTTATAATGCTTCTTTTTTTCTAATGAAAAAAGTTGCATTGCAACTAAAAGAAAAAAAAAGTAAATATATATGAACAGATTGTTGTTTGTTTGTTTGTTTATTTGTTTATTTGTTTATTTATTTTTTTTATTTTTTTATTTTTTTTGTGTGGTTTACTTGTCATTTTATATGTAACCTGTCATGTATAATTTCCTAAAATTAGATTATGTCACTTATTTTTATAAATGAATATAATTTATAAGCATTTAATTAAATTAGGAAAATAAAGAAAGCGTTTGATATATATGTCTTTAATGAATTGTTGGGTTGCATGGTTTTAGGATGATTTGAAGGTCTTCAAGAGTGAAGGAATGGTGAAAAAAATAAGAGATTATATGAAGTATTCTCTTTAATTAGCTTATGATCTATATCTAGGAGTAAAGAGGAATAATATTGCACATGTTTTCTCTTGAATACTGAGAACAGAAGACTCAAAGTTTGAGGACCTATTCCACAAATGTTATAATTTTAGGAGTTTAAAACAAAAAAAACTTGTAGAAGTTATAGTATCAAATCAATTAATTAAAAGTTAATATAAACATATATAAAACATAGTCACCATAATAATATGTCATAAATCATAATAATATGCCTTAAGAATTGAGATTACTTGTGACTCTAGAATTTAAGACTTGGAAGGAAAGTAAACTTCTAAAAAAAAAAGTAAAATTGCTTTGGTATGAAGAAAATGTTAGAATTCAAGAAAACGTTATGAATTTTCTAGATTTATTATTGCATAATTAAAAATATATATATATATAAATAAAAATTAGCTTAAAATTTTTCTTTCAATATTTAAAAGCATATGTTTAAAAGCATTTTATCCATATTTTAAAATATAAAAATATTTAATAATATGTTGATACCGAAAGAATATTTTTTGTTTAGTAAGCTAGCTAGATGAACAGGTAAAAATTTATTTTTTATATAAAAAATAATAATATGTATCACATTATAAAATCAGTATCTAATTCACTGAAATTATGAATAAGAACATATGTCATTAGACAAAATATTTTAATATTAATTAATTAAATAAATATCAACGTAAATATATAAAATAAGTTTCCTTCAAACACATTAAACATGCAGTATAATATTAAGGTCTTTTATGGTTAAAATGGCTTCTAACTCTAAAATTAAAGAATTTGGAGAAATGAGAATTCTCTTACTTTGGCATGATGAGATTTTTAGAATTTATATTTGGATCACATAGTTAATTATATAAATTAGATGGCGGAGAAAAATCTTTTAATCATTTTTTATAAAATACTTTAAAATCAATAAATTATGAAAACCACCTCAACAAGTTATGTGAATGAGATTTCACCCAAGCTAACAATATGAAACTCTTTTTAATTCTGTGTTTTTGGCCCTTTCTCACCAATAAAAAATAAAAAATAAAAAATAAAAAATAAAAATCCACCAAAGTTGTTGAATAAAGTAGAGCAATTTTTTTTTTTTTTTTTTGAGAAAAAAATAAAAGTAGAGCAATTTAGTAAGCATTCAAATGGAAAGATTTTGTCTTAAATTTATTTAAATAATAAATATGTTGAGTAAAAAGTTTAGAGAGTACAAATTATCAAATATAATCATGATTTGCAGGCTTAATATGGCACCATTAGTTTATAATATTTAATTCTGTGTTTTTGGCCCTTTCTCAAAATAAAAATAAAAAAATAAAAAAAACCAAAGTTGTTGAATAAAGTCGAGCAATTTAGTAAGCATTCAAATGGAAAGAATTTGTCATATATACTTAAAGTATTAAAATTATTTAAATAATAAATATGTTGAGTAAAAAGTTTAGAGAGTACAAATTATCAAATATAATCATGATTTGCCGGCTTAATATGGCACCATTGGTTTATAATTTTCGCTATTTATTATATACTACTTAATTATTTAAATAAATTATGATAAATAATTGCTCTTTTAATTAAAAAATAATGAATATTTAATTGGTCAAGAATCATCAAAAGAAACCAAATGACAAGTTTGAGAATACATCCATAAAAGAAAATTTATATTTGTTTTAAAAAATCCAACATTAAATGTTTTTTTTAATAAATTTGTTTATGAAATTCATTACCATCATTACATATGTAGTAATATCATGACAACCAACAGAACTTATTATATCTTTATAAATATTTTACTAACAAATTTTATGAATATTCAAGTCGCAATTGATTAGAGCTAGTTAATTTGAATAATCAGAGCCTCTAACTCAATCAATCATACGGATTAAATGAGTGTCTTAGTTTATCATTCATTAATACATGTAAAATTATTTTTTCATATGATATTTTGAAATTTCTATTCTCTTGACTACTTTTATTAGAGGTATAAATATAATTATTATATAAATAAAAATATTACTATATATGATCATAATGTTTCGGACCTTGCAAATTCTAACATTTCTAAGAGGCATTACTATATTAAAAAAAATCACAAAGGATTTTTCATCACTTTAGTGTAACACATGAAATTCTAAAAATTTATAATAAAAAACTTAGGAATTAATCATAAGATACCATTAAAAATAACTAGGATTTTTTTTAATATTTCTCTCAATAAGAAAATGATATATTTTACATTATAATGAATTATACATACAGGATATCAGGGGCGGATCCATATGGTTGCCAGCCTAGGCTGGCCGGCTAAAAAACCTTTGGAGAATTTTGTCCGGTGAGGTTTAAACTTGGGTTGAGAAAAAGAAAACTCGGGGTGAAGCCATGGTTAGGCTGAGAAGCCTAGATTGGAGCAAATTCCTGGGTCTACCACTGTAGGCTATTGTATAATCTTTCAAGAAATATAAATATATGCACAATTAAAAAAAAATTCCAAAGAGTATTGATGTATTTAATATATATATATATATATATATTTAAGAAAATACAATATAATTTTATTAGATAATAGAAGAAGGGCCCAAGCCCACCAACTTTGCATGAAATTATGTTGACAGTCACGTGTTAGGTTATGCCCCATACCCAAACATTGACATACCATATTTTTATCAACATGTGGACAAAAATATCGTCACAATTATGAGAAACTTTATTTTTGGAAATTTTCTCAAGTCCTTCTCCTGCCACGTAGTCTCTTCACGTCCATTCACACACACACACACACACATATATATATATATATATATAATTGGATAATAGTTTTATATTAAATTAAAAAAAAAAGTTTTTAGGTTGGTTTGTAGAATATCTATTTAACATAATAATGATTAATGAGTTAAGAGGAGAGAGAAAGTTTGGTTGACCATCAAATTATAAAGGTTATATTAAATTATTGATAATTAATATCTATATATTTTTTATATATATAGTGATGAATTGGAGGTCGGTTCCTGCCAAGAGATTCAAATGATCTATTAAAAAGTAACTAGTCTAATAATGAATTTTAATCCAAACCATTGGTTTATAAAATTGTTTCAATGAAAAACATATGTATAATTACTCATATTAATGTTTGGTCCAAATGGTAAAGATTTAAATTGTTTAAACGTATAGTTTCAAATTCAAATGTTTGTGTATTCCAATATCTCACCTTCATGAGAGGGGTGGATAAAAAATTAATATTTTTACTATTTTATATACCTTTTAAGTATGTAAATAATTTTCTTAATTACACCTAGATTATTTTCAAAATAAAATTAATATTAATATATTATGTAGAAGTGTATATTTATTATTGATGCAATAACTAAATAATAGTGAGTTTATTTTTCATGTAAAAAATTGAGTATTTGATTCCCTCCTAATTAAATTATGTTTAAGTATTTAATAAATATATAAACGGTGGTGGTTTATCTACTCTATAAAAAAATTATATCTTACAAATGAGACCGAATTTTTATTTCCTCAAGATTTTTTTTTAAAACAATACCCTTTTTAAGAAAAAAAAAACAAGCAACTTTGTCCCTTTAGACTCGTCGGTGAAAAGAACAATTCAACACAAAAAGAAGCATATTGTTTCTCATAAATACATCTAAAATAGGTAGCGTGTGCCGGGCCGGCCCGGGAGTTTCCAGGTCAAAAAGGGCCCACTGGGAGAGGTACGGTGGTGCACCATCTTTCTTTGCACTTTTAATGACCCAAAAAATTAAATCTCATAAGTTGCACTAACAGCCAGCCAGTAATTTGTGGATCATGTGTTAGCACTGTATTTTTATTTTTTTTATTTTTTTGTCTGAGTCTCAGAGAAAAGTCCCATTCTTGTTCTTGAGTAGGATCTCTTTCCCTATTTGAATCCACACTTGATTTTAAGTTGCAGCTCATGAACAGAAGAAGAGGTGAGTGCTCTAAAAATCTTCTTTCTTTCTTTTCTATTTTTGGTTTATTATGATGTGTGGAATAGATAGATCCATGATCATCAATCTTTAAGTTTGAAATCAATGCTTTAGAAATATTATGAGATCAAAAAAGATCAATAAGTGAGTGAGTGAGTGCATTATTAATCTGCTTGTATTATTTTGATGAACTTAGTAGCCTTTAGTGGCTTGAAATTTGCAGAGAATACTGAAAGTGAAGTAGAAAACAAAAAACAATATCATGCAAGACAAAATTATGTTATAATAGACTAAACTTCTACTATCTTTCTTTGCTTTCATAGTAATAACATTACTCAATATACAAAACTGAACATAAACTGCAACATATATTTCATTCATTTCATGGATGTTGTGTTTTTCTGTTCACAGTTACAATGGATAAGCAGAAACATATATGATAGATACTAGTTGTATAAAATAAGAGAACAGAAAGCATGGATGTTGACAATACCAAAATTTCGGAGTCATCTAACATGGATATAAGCTCATTATCTCTGGAATCAAGCAGTCGATGGGTTCGCCGTCTAAAGTATTGCCCTTCGGAGTATTTGGATCAAAGAAACATGACACAGAAATTAGCAAATGCTTTGAAGAATGTACAATTACAAGAGACAATGGACAATGTCACAGTTTTAGCACAAAATGAATGGTATTATAAGGAATCTGCAAAGAAGACAGAGTACTCTTGGATTAAGAGATGGTGTCATAATAGTGACAAGAATGTAAGAATTGAAGATAAAGATTTGCCGAGTTTTGAGTCAGTGAAATTTATTGGAAAGTCTGCGTTCAAGAAACTGTAAGGATTTCAATGTAATGTTGAAATTTCAGAGACGTAATTTGCATCACTAATATGTTGACAGTGTTGTTGCATTCTCTGTTTTCATCAGCACATTTTCTATTGATGAGTTTTAAAGAACTTTCACTTTGTAGTAATGTTGTAGTTATAATTTGTATGCAGACGGAATCCAGTTTTACATTGCATTAATGTGATTGTTATGATGGTTGTATTTTTATTAAGAGGGAATGATTTATGGCTTGATGGAGAGAGCATGAAACCTATATGCATGTTTCAGTACACTCTAATAACATATATATATATATATATATATATATATTACATAAATGGAATGATATTATATGCTTATGTTATCTTTTGAATTATATATATTTAGTTAAGTTTTTTTTTTTAAATTTACATAAACCACTATTTATTAAATGAAAGGAACAAAGCGTGCAAATAAAACACGAGAGTATAAAGATCCACCAACCATGAAGAGAATGCAGACAATAAAGAATATATTACAAAGACATAACAAAGAATTGACACGAAAAAAAAAAAACATGTTCAATAAAACCAAATTATAAATATGATAAGAGATGGCTTGAATCAATGATGGGGATCCAAGTGGGAATAGGTGATCGGACCTTCAAGACAATGACCCAAGTATTAATGAAGTTAAGGCTTCTTCTATTTGCCGGTATTGACTCCTCCAAATTTAATTTTATATTATTCAGAGCTAGAAAAATTCAAGCAAGAAGCGTATGATTGATTTTGTAAATAATAGTATGCAGAGACAATACAACACATGAAAATACAGTTATTTTCTCAAACCAAATCAACCAATAAATTATTTTACTTTTTAAATTGGTGTTGACATATTATTTTATTTTTTTAAATAAAATATTTAATTTAAAATTTGGATTATCTGTATATATATATTTATTTATTTTATTTTTTTTGGGGGGACTTGAACGAGAATTTATTTAAATTTTAAACTTTGCTCATAAACCCAGATAATTTTGAAACTTTTGACAAGAAAATAAGGGGTTTAATAGAAAATTTCAGTCCCCAAAAGGCAAGCCCCACCTTATCCTTCTCCGTCGCCAATGGAGCCAACACTGGCTCTTCGCTCCGCTGCGCTCCGGCCTCTTCCGGCCGCCTCCGCCGCTGCCCTTTCCGTATGCTCTCTTCTCCACCGAAACCCTACTTGTTCTTCTGCTTCTGGTGCTGGATTATGGCGTCCTACTCTCGGGAGTGGTCGCAGGAATGGCTTCTCTATCTCCAGTGGAAGGAGTTATCCTATAGTGGAGGGTGGAGAGGATGAAGAAGATGAGACTCTTTCTTTCCTATCTCTGAGTGAGAAGCCTGACCGTAGCTTGGCTGTGCTGGATGATTACGAGCTGGAAGAGCTCGATTCTGATCCTCCGAACCATAAGAGTGGTGGGGTTTTCATCCTTTGCCCTTCTTTTCCAATGTTTTCTGTTGTTTTCTTATAGAATTTTCTCTGTTTTTATAGTGTTGGTTGGACGATGAATGGTTGGTGTTCATGTTGAGGATTGGATTATTTAGTGTATGCTTTGAATTTGGATGGATAAAAAAAATGGATTTTGATGAACTCTGACAATGGAAAGCAAACAAGAAGATGAGCTCTTTTGATATATTTTTTTTTCTTTTAATTTTGCGGTATTTGTTTGGCTTTAGAAGTATGTATTGATTGTGTTGTACTTGTTAGATAAAAATAATTGGACCGAGAAGTTTTCTCATGCTTTGATTAACTGAATAGAACTATGTGCAGTGATGGATTCTATGGATATGATGAGGACTGAAAGTTATGTACAAAGGGAATGCTTTGAGACGATTATAGTATTAGTGGTAGGCATAGAATGTTGAAAGTCAATGAAGTAACTAATCTGATAGAAATAATGGAGATATGTCAATTACTATATAGAAATAATGGCCTTACCACTTGTGTTAAATCCTATGAAACTTAAGTTCTATATCTGCTTGCGTTAATTGCTCCCTCAAAGATTATGCACTTGCAAATAATTTGAAACATGCTTAGAAATGAACTTGTAGTAAATTAAAGAAAGAGTTGAATTTTAGTGAGGGTTGTAATGTTATCTGCTTGTTTGTTTCGTGGCTTGAGCCTTGATGTGAATCATGATATAGCAGAGTAAAATGTTGATGTAAGCATACTATCTAGGATTTGTCGCAAATACCTATATTAACAAAGTGGCATTTCAGACAGAAGGGCGCTAGTTTTATTCTTGATGAGAAGGTGATACTCATTGGTCCTCTCCTTTCTTGTTGAGGAATTCATTTATAAAAATAATAATAATAAAACGCACTTTTGTTTGTTTGGTCTATGAAGCCACTTCTTGTTTGTTTTTCTGAATTATAAATTTGTGAAAATTCTAGATTATATGCATGAACATATTAAGTAAATGAAATGCTAAAGTTTATTGTGACCATCTAAAAGATGTTCTGCATATTGAATTTGGACATTTGAATAATTTTCTCTTACCTAAGTTTAAAGATCCTGGGATTTAATGAGCTGTAGTATATTCCCTGGCTCTCCATCTATTTCATTTAACTTACCTGATGGCAGATAGCACAAGGTGGCTCTACCTTCTTTAGTTGATTTAATTTTAAAGGGAAGTTGGACCTTAAGGAGCTAGAGGCTGTGCATGCTTTCTAAGAAGGCTTTAGAACTATTTGGGTTTGGATGAAAAGGATTAAATTTAAAAAGGATCTGTGTTAAGGTACTGACTATTTATTATCAAAAGCAAGTATTGGGACAAGTTAGAGAGGAACTGACCTGATATACTAAAATAATGAGCTTTATGTGAAGCTTAAGTAGAGCATGGTGCATCAGTGCTTGAAAAGGCTGTTTAGTATACACAACTATCAAATAAATCTGACTATGCTGTTGTTGGAATCAAACAGTGATTGACATGTAGAGGCAGAAGACCATACATGTATGCAGTTATGCTTGAGAATAAGGATTAATATTAATGATCTTGCATGTTGCAAGGCAATAAGATCTTTGTGAGCTTATGCTCATTGATGAATCTCTATGAATTGTAATTCAGAGTGTGGACCTAGTCATCTTCAAATACTCAACAGGACTTCAGAATCCAGTGGTAAATCTCTACTGCTACATACTATGGTCCAATCCATGGCCTTCATGCAATGCAATTATTTACCCAAGCACATATGTAGAAAATTCTCAATGATGATGTTATTGACAAATAATTGACGTACCGAATGTTTGGTGATTATGAGACTTGTCAGAAATGTCAAATGCTTCATAATTCCTTCTCCAGGACTGGAAGAATTAGTCTGCTTATTATTCTCAACAAACATTTGTTACTATTTCTTCCTGCTGGCATTTCTATCGATTTCCTTATAATATAACAGAACAGAGAAACTGAAGATTGATTGAGACAACTTTTTCTCATTTCCACTATACCAGCCTGCAGTTGTATGGTCCCTTGTATTTTTGTAGTCATTTCCAAGATAGTCATTATTACATGTCTAAGCGTGCGTGTTGCAGGATATGTGGCAGTATTAGGTAAGCCAAATGTTGGAAAGAGCACTCTTTCAAATCAAATGATTGGTCAAAAGCTTTCAATAGTTACGGATAAGCCCCAAACTACAAGGCATCGAATCCTTGGTATATGTTCTGAGGCTGAATATCAGGTATTATGCTTTCAATGGTTAGACACCTTAAACAGTACCGTTGGTGGAGCTTTTGTAGTTATTTATGAGTTATGGGTTAGTTTGCAGATGATTCTTTATGATACGCCTGGAGTTATTGAAAAGCAAATGCATAAGTTAGACTCTATGATGATGAGAAATGTTCGAAGTGCTGCAATTAATGCAGACTGTGCTCTGGTTGTAGTTGATGCCAGTAAGATGCCTCAGAAGGTATTCCTTCCAATGTAGAGAATATTTCAAATTCCCCGAGCACCTTACCAACCAGTAATCTTGGTTTCAGATTGATGAAATTCTTGAAGAAGGGGTGAGTGAGCTCAAAGACAAGCTTCCCATTTTGTTGGTGTTGAATAAGAAGGATTTGATAAAGCCAGGAGAAATTGCAAAGAAGCTTGAGGTATATTTTTTATCCGTTGATGTTGGTTTTAGGGTTTTCGTATTCTGTGGATTTAAATTTCATTTTATTTATTTTGAATATGTCAGTGATTTTTAATCCATTTGTGTTCATTAAACTGCTCATTTTTCAGTGGTATCAGAAATTTACTCATGTTGATGATGCCATACCTGTAAGTGCCAAATATGGCGCTGGAGTGGATGATGTCAAGGATTGGATACTGTCAAAGCTTCCTTTAGGGCCTTCTTATTATCCCAAGGTATCTGACTATTGATAAGTGTTATAATATTTCCTATGCATTTGGATTTGGAATTGATAGTTTAGATTAATTGACCCCAAATTGCCTGAATTAGCATGTCAACCGCCATCATTGACATATGAAAGTGCTGTCCTGTTGAATTTAGTAGGTAAACTTATGATCACTTGGTAAATGATCCATCTCATCTTAACATTATTTTGACTTCCTTTTACCCCTAAACCTTTTAGTAAATTGAAAGATTTCGGAACCTACATCTTTGACATAATTCTTTATTCACCTTAACCTCTTATTAAACGACATTCATGTATTGCAATAATCCATTTTTCTCCATTGATCTCACAAAGGTTATTTATGCATATTTCCTGTTTTACTCTTTCTTGATATTTGATTTTTTGTTAATATGCTTTTCATGGTTTTAGGATATAGCCAGTGAACATCCTGAGAGATTTTTTGTTGCCGAAATTGTAAGAGAGAAAATATTTATGCAATATAGAAAGGAAGTTCCATATGCATGCCAGGTACTCAGGTTTTACTTTTTAAGTTTTTATTTCTCAATTTACCAGTTTAGCAGCTGTGTGTTTCTTGTTATATCTGATAAGGAAAACATTCATATTTCCTCCATCTGCAGGTCAATGTTGTAAGCTACATTAGCAGGCCCACCTCAAAGGAATACATTCGTATTGAAATTGTTGTTGAGAAAGAATCTCAGAAGATTATTCTTATTGGCAAGGTATGTGCCTATTCATTTTTACGAAGTTTGTGAATCAGTGGTCTTTATGTAGTTAATATCTTGACAATACATAAACTCCTTCTTTCCGTCTTTGGAGAATAGAACAATTTAGGCAATAGCTCCATTACTTAGTGTTCAAATATCACCCCAACTGCAACAGCATTCAATGTAAATACAGATCACGTACCTTTTCTTCTGAAACCAAGAGAATTTTGGAGAATGTTGCATTCTCCTTGTTATGCAAAGACTTAAAAATTGGCCTCATATATATGCCTCCAAATTTGAATTCAGAGACTTTGAGCAAGTTGTTTGCACCTGTGAAATTCCACCTGAACATATCTGTGGTCATTTTGCAAAAACAGCCCTCTAAAGTGATATTTAACGTATTTGACTACAGACTTTTATGTTTTTGTTTATTCAAAAAATCATTTTTTTGAATTGGGATCCAATGGCATGATATTCGAAAAAGCAATATTTCTACTCATATTGGTTCATTTAAGTTTGCTATTTTTTCAATCAGTGCATCACTGGGGCATGGCTTTTCTGGTGTGTGCATACTTCCTCATCTTACAATTGGGAGGTTTATTCAAAAAATAATGAATAAAAACTTTGCAGCCATAACATGGTTTTTTTTTTTTTTTTTTTTCTTATTCAGCTTTTAGAATCTGCTTCTAATAATGTTAGTAGATGATCATTATATTGAAATACTTTATAACTTGGTATTCAATATCATCTAAATTTTAACAGTTATATTTCAAGATTGTTTTAGCTTGGTCCTATCAGAATTTCATCACCTCACTCTCTCTATTTGCCTTTCCTGCTTTGTCACAGAACCTTCATTCAAAATCAAATCTAACTTATTCCCCTTGTAATCCCAGGAAGGAAAAGCTTTAAAAGTATTGGCAACAGCTGCAAGACTTGATATTGAAGATTTCCTTCAGAAGAAAGTCTATCTTGAGGTACCGAATAAAATCTAATGTTATTCCTTTCTTCAACAACAAGCGAATCGCATGTCTCTTTAATACTACTCTAGATGCCTTATGTTTTTATGGATTAAACAGGTGGAGGTTAAAGTGAAAGGAAATTGGCGTCAAGACGAAGACTTGTTAAGGAATTATGGCTATGATGGTCAGATCAAAATCTTCTGATTTACTTTGTCTATCTTTTAATTTCATCATGCTTTTACTCTTCCAAATCTGTATTGAGGAATTCATGTTTCTGTTTCAGCTGTGCATTATCTCTTTTGCAGTATTAGAATGCCTGTGTTAGTGTACTTCATTGCAGCACTTGAGGAGCTAGGGTTTTACTCAATTTTTAAGTTTAATTTCCATGTGAAAAGGGTTTAGTCATTTGATAGAATTATCATTGTTTATTATTTGTATTGATTTTGCATGCTAAAAATATGAAAGTTTCTAGAGATTCTTATTTTTCGGCTACATTATATATTTCAAGATGTAAATTTAGGTGGAAATGTAGCAATTATAAGAGGATTAATTATTGGGGTCATTCATTATTTTATTTGTAGAAACAAAAAAATGTAATTTAATAGGAAATAGCTCAATTCTATAATTGCAAATAATTTGTAAAATAAGAATCCAACACAGAGCCCTGATTTATATATATAATTTGGAAATTATTCTCTTGTGATCATGCTTGCATTATCTTCTTGTGACTTAATATAGGATCCATTATCCACAAGAGCTCTTTTCCTTTTCTTGGTATCTTTTGCATATGAATAATTAATGCTTGATTAAGACTGCTCAAAGAGGGAGAGAAATCAGGGTTTTTTTTTTAAAAAAAACTTTAATATAAATAGAAACAGATAAAAAAGTTACTCTATTTCAAAGAAATTCTCTTGTAATAAATATTTATATTTATTTATTATTATTAAAACTTAATTACTCATTTTGTTTTATTTTTTTGTTTAAACAAATGAAAAGAAGAATCAGGTTTATAATGTTTTAACAAAAGATTTCATGGAAGAAGTTTGTTAGTTCTTCCAAGAAAGATGTTAACTTGTCGGCACCGTAATCCGCGCCCCAACTGCTTCACCTAAATGGGACCACCAAATTCTAACCGTCCGTTCCGCCGAATCTCCCGCTTTCCACGATGATCACGGAGATCCTACGGTCAGATCTTCTCACCTTAATGACCGGGGTAACAAAGTGGGTCCCAATTGAAGAGTGGGGGGAGAATGGTTGAACATGGGCATGTGCACTCAGTGGCCGACCAATCACGTGCGTCCCACGCGTGCCTCGACCCCTGAATGTTGGACACGTGGCAACTGATAAAAGGTTTGCTGAGAAAACGCATCCAACGGCTGACACTTGGTTGGTAAAGAATTGAACCGAATCCAAGCTTTTGTCTTTTGAGCGTTGGGGGATCTTGTCCGGTTTTAAGGGACCCGTTTTTATTATATTACTACTTGAACAATTGATTAATTGGGCATGGTTTTGATTCATTGTTGTTGTTGTTATTATTAATTTTTTCTATGGAAAGAGGGCGGGAGAAGCTTTTGAAATTGTGGTAAAATTTGCTAGTACAATTTTTGTGTCGGTGTTTAAGATTTTTATCTTGCAAATATTTATAGTTTTGAAGATTACTTGAATTTTGTTTTTACTTTTTTGTCGGTGGTTTACATAATTTTGAAGTGATTCAATCTGATAATATTAATGTTGTCGGTTTGAGAATTTTTTGTGAAGGTAAAACTTAAGCAGGAATTTATTTGCATAAAATTGATATTAATCTGGGATATCTTCTAGATTATTGGTATATTTTTTCCCTTAAATCTTTATTTTTTTTTTCTTTTTAGTTTTTTGCTTTATATGAGCATGCATTCAAGTCTAATTGAGTGTAGAACAACTCATACTAAAGCTCAAAAGATGGTGATTCAAAGTAGGCATTTTCTTTGCCTTTGCCTACAAGGGAAGCATAGTATAATTTTTTTAAAAAAAAAATGCTATGGTTTAGAATTTCATATATATATAAATATATATATATATATATATATAAATTGATACATTGATATCATAATTTATAAAACAATCACTATCAAGATCTTTCTCTTTCACTGAGCTCATACAGTTAGCATGCATGTGCCAAGATATAAGGTAACAACTAACATGCATTTGAATTAATGTGACAATATCTCAATTACTTATATTTTACATCATATTGACAGTTATGCCCAATTTCCTCCACAAAAACAAACAATGACATAAACTCTAAAATAATTAATAAATCTTTAACTTTAAATAAATAAATAAAAATAAAAGCAAGCAAAGCTTCACTTTTCCTTCTCAACTGCAAACAACAAAATTGCAGCAGGTACAAGCACATTTAACTCTGCTCTCTTCATAAGAACCAACCATTCACAGATCTATTTAAAACACACAAACCACACAACATGTTCTTCCATTCTTCATTCCACAGAGTAAGATAAACAGTGACAAAAATGGAGAAAATGAAGAAGGTTTTCATAGTGATTCTAGTGATAACTTTGATGAAAGAGCACCACCATCAAGTTGAAGCAGTGGGAGGAGGCTTCATTAGGACCAGAGGACTTCACTTTGTGCTCAATGGCAACCCATTCTTTGCTAATGGCTTCAATGCTTACTGGTTGATGTCCTTTGCTTCAGACCCTGCACAAAGATCCAAGGTCTCCTCTGCTTTCCAACAAGCTTCCATCCATGGTCTCACTGTTGCTAGAACTTGGGCTTTCAGTGATGGTGGTGGTGGCTCCACTGCCCTCCAGTACTCCCCTGGCTCCTACAATGAACAAATGTTCCAGGTTTCAAATCTTTCTTTCTTTCTTTTTCTTCATCTTCTTCATTCTTTGTTCACCAATTATATATATATATATATATAACTTTTTTTTATTTTAGGGAATGGATTTTGTGGTCTCTGAAGCAAGGAAGTATGGACTTAAACTTATCCTTAGTTTGGTGAATAACTATGATAACTTTGGTGGAAAGAAGCAGTATGTTCAATGGGCTAGAAATCAAGGACAGTACATTCAGTCTGATGATGAGTTCTTCACTAATCCTCTTGTTAAAAGCTTTTACAAGAATCATGTTAAGGTAGCACTTTTCTTGTGTTGCTGTTTATTAGTATTTGACAAAGTTCATTTTCATTTACTCTTTTTTTAATGTTTTTATAGACTGTTCTTTCAAGAATCAATTCAATTACTGGAGTTGCTTACAAGGATGATCCAACAATCTTTGCCTGGGAGCTTATGAATGAGCCTAGATGTCCATCAGATCTCTCAGGAAGAAGCATTCAGGTTATTAGATTACAAATTTACAATGTAAAATTTTTCTTGAGAATATTTCTGATTGTTTGAACATGTCTGACAAATTTATTTCTGTTTCTGTGTTTAGGCATGGATTACTGAAATGGCTGCTCATGTGAAATCTATAGACAGTAATCACTTGCTTGAAGCTGGTTTGGAAGGGTTCTACGGGCAATCGTCGTCAAGGATGTTACAATCCAACCCTGGTTTCCAAATAGGGACTGATTTCATATCTAACAATTTGATCTCCGGCATCGATTTTGCCACTGTCCATTCATATCCTGATCAATGGTAAAAGTACTTGTATGTTTATGTTAAGTAATTTGTTTAGTAAATGTATCATGATTCTGAAGAATTCTGTTGTTTGAGCAGGATGACTAGTGCAAATGATCAAACACAGCTTTCGTTCTTGAACAATTGGCTTGACATACACATTCAAGATGCCCGCAATGTTCTTCGTAAGCCATTGCTGCTAACGGAGTTTGGAAAGTCATGGAAAGACCCGGGATATAGTAATAGCCAAAGGGATGCATTGTTCAGTATCGTGTACTCGAAAATTTACTATTCTGCTAGAACTGGAGGTGCAACTGCTGGTGGCCTCTTTTGGCAACTCCTGGCTCAAGGAATGGATTCATACAGAGATGGATATGAAATCATATTGAATGAGAACACTTCGACAAATAACATAATCACTAGTCAGTGTCGCAAGCTTCGATATCTCGGGAAATTGTTCACCCGTGCAAGGAACATTGAGAGGTTGAAGAGAGCCAAGGCTATCAGAAACAATCAATGGCGAGCTAGTGACAAAGGAAAAGGTGCAGGAAACTAAGCTTTCAGTTGATGCATGAGAACAGTTTTTAAGTATCTTAAGTAAACCGTGTATAACTGTTTGTGTTCTCTTTGTGATGTTTCTAAGTTCATCCAGGAGAGAGATGTTTTTATTGTTTGAATTCTGTCAGAATTTGGAAGCTATTATTAAATGTTTGCAGAGTTTGATTTCTGAATTTAGAATTGATGAATCTACACATCTTAAACAAACAAACAAATTAAGAGAAATGCAAGACATATATAATATAATGACAGACTGGAAATTGATGATATTTAACATTGGTAGCAGCTTTGAAATTATTGTACCAGATAATTCTTTTCACAGGACCAAGAAACATGCTGCTAGTACATTTATTGATCACTCGCCAAACAGGAAATGGAAACCAACTAATTTTTACATAAGAGGACATGCTGTCTCAACATTATTCATATATCAATCCCCGATCGCTACGCAGGTTCAATGAAGGTGGCCATTATTGTACAGCATTAAGATTTCTGACCTTCAATGTGGGATTTCCTTCATTATGTCGATGATTTGCAGCTTCTGATAAACATCACATGACGGTGCCATCCTTGATGATTGCATTCTTTACTATTATCACGATCCCCGATCGAATGTAGAAGCCTTCGTTTGGTCTGTCGGCCTCTTGGACACCCTATAAACATAGGTAGACAATATATTATATGATGCTTCTTCAACTGTTACAAATCAGTTGAGCATGACTATACATACATCTTTGTTTTCAATCACCACATTTTTTCCAATCCTCGCGTTCATGTCGATAATGCAATTCCTATGGAAACACAAAACCATCAAGAAAACAATACTAAATAAAACTAACGTTCGTATTTCTATTAAGACATTGATCTGACCTGATTCGAGTATTTTCCCCCACGCCGATAGGAACCTTACCCTCTAAAAGCATAGATGCAATCTCAAGCTCAGTCTCATAGTAATCGGCACCCATCATCATGGTATCCTGGGATGTGTTAATCATCAAGGTCAAATTAGACACTTAAATGTATATTGCAAAGGCTCTGGTTGAAATCAGAGATACAGTTGAAATTTTTACAGCTCCAATTGACTTGTTTGTAAAAGTTATATAGTTATAAATAGACGAAAAGGACTTTTGAAGAGGAAATTCAGAGAAAAAATACTTCTAAGAACTTACCTTGAGTTCTACACCAGTTTCCAAACGTGAGCGAATTCCTACGATTGAATGGTGAACGGCACACTCTCGTAAGAAGCACCCGTGTGAAATTATAGCATCTGTAATCTGCAAATTTCAGTTAAATGTAAGATTCTTGAAAATAAAAGATAAACAACAAGTGTTTAATGTTGACATATATTAAATCAACATACCTTGCATTTATCCATTTTGGTTGGGGGTAAAAATCGAGGGGAAGTGAAGAAGGGAGTCTTTGGATCATAAAACTGAAACTTGGGAGACTGTTAAAAAAAATAAAACAAAAGAAGATATTTTAAGCTGAACTTTGTCCTTGAGTTCTCTTAGCTAATAAAAGTTAGACCATGTCAAGACAAACCTGACTTGTGAGAGCTAAATTTGCATCAAAGAATGGTCTAATTGTTCCAATGTCTTCCCAGTAATCATTGAATACATATGCCTAACAAGATTTCAAAAAGTATTTAACAAACATAAGCACATGATGAAGAAGCAAATGGATTGAGACCATTGCTATTTACTTTATAAATTTATTAATTTTTAACACAAAATAGACAAGGGATCAATGGAAAAAGTAGACAAATAAGTTCTTTACATGAACATTGTGCTCCTTGACAGCCGCAGGAATGATCTCAGACCCGAAATCATTCAATGTTGGGTAGTTCCACCTAAAAAAAATCTTATTGAGAACATTGATTGTTATGAAAAGCACTAATTCCTCACAACCACATGTTTAACATACCTAAGAAGCTTTAGAAGAAAATCTCGTCTAAACACATACACTCCCATTGATGCAATATAAGGGTACTTTAACGCTTCTTGGTGAGACAGTCTAAGAATCCTTGTGTCCACTTTCTACAATCAACCATTTAAAATGGGTTAATTCTGATAGGTTAGCAGACGTTCGATACAAAGAAGATGAAAAGTATCAGCTTACCATAGCTTCCAAATCAGCACCTTTCGGCTTTTCGCAAAATTGAATAACCCGGCCGGTCTTATCAATCTTCATCAATCCACAGTCAGATGCCCGACTACCAAAAATAAAATACCAACTCAGTATAGTAAATTAGAGAAAAATGCATTAGACAAACCTCAATCTCAACTCAGAGTTCGATAATGAAGTATCCTACTTTTCGATACTATTCAATTACTAGAGTCCAATGCCATCATCTTTTACATTTAGATCTGTCATCTTTCTTAAAGTTTAGAAAATAGTGAATAATCTATTTTACGCATGTATTATACCTGTCATCCATTGGCACACATGAAACTGTAATTTCAGCTCCGGAGTCAATGTGTTTCTGCGATCACATTCATTGAATGCTTAGTAAAGGCGTCAAAAATTACCACACATCGAAATTTAGAAAGTAAAGTAACAAGTAATCCAATGAAGACATACTTGCACAAAGTCCATGTAGTCCATACGGTACAAGTGATCGCCAGATAAAACCAGTATGTGCTCTATGTTCTTATTCTTGGTGTCCTGAATGCATGAGGAATAGAAACAAGGATTAAAATATCAAGGTCAAAAAATTTAACCATCATTGTTTGTTAGCTAAATTTCACACCTCGAAGACCCAGATGAATTGCCTCACAGCATCCGCTGTCCCTTGAAACCAGTTCATTCCTGCTTCACCAGGTGTTTGAGTTGCTGCTAATACCTGTTCATAATATAAGACAAAGTTCGTATTGTCATCATAAACCCGGAAAAATACGAGACTAACTACAAAGGATCCATACAAAATTGATTGTTGCTATTTGCAAGGCTTAGAAGGCAAACTAGGAGCAAAGTTCAAGAGCAAAGAAATTTACCTCAACAAATCCATCCCCAAAGCTGATGCTACCTCCATGATATGTATGGCAAATGTGACGATTAAGGGATTGAGAATTAAATTGTGTCATGATGAATATCTTGTTGATGCCACTGTTGATACAGTTGCTCATCGGAACATCGATGAGTTGATAGCAACCACCAATTGGAACCTACATGGTGCAAAGTCAGGATAGTGTATACTGATTATTCGAAAAATTAAGCTTAAATACTTTGACAACAATCAAATAAATAACTGACAAACTCAAGAGGTTCTATCAGGCATATACAGTTGAGAAATGAACTTAGGAACACCCAAAATGCAATAAGCTATATCTTTAAAAGCTGATCTAGGATATGGCCTTTTCATGGTAACTAAATTTTAGGACAACATTCACATAAAGAAAACCAGCTTGTCTAATTATAATAAATGTCCAGTTTGTCAAATATCTTTGTCAATAATGAATGCATGGAACAACCTCCCTAATTCATTAATTTTTATTCTTAAAACAATAATCTTATCATTGATCTTCTGATTTCATCAACAAACAGTTTGAGAACATGTTAATAAGAACAAAATGAACTTGAAAAACACTTGTAAACTTCTCTCATGAAGATCCAAGAGTCAAATAAATCACAAGAAGAACAAGAACCAAAACAAATCCATCAAAACTATCCAAAAAAAAAAAAGAGACAGAATCAAGATTTCTCTTACAGCTGGAGTAGCTCTGGTACTAGTAAGAGGAAAAAGCTGAGTTCCAGCACCACCACCAAGAATAATAGAAGCAACACTCTTAGGATCTGCTATCTTAGTCCCAAACATAGGAGCCTGAAAGATCTGAAACCAAAGCACAAAAATCAAATCAACAAATCAAAAACCCAAACAAAACATTAAGAGATCAAGCTTACCATAGTCTCCTGATTAACATCTGAAGTAAGAACATTGAATGTCACTCCCTTCCTACCCTTTCCATCCCAACTCCCACATCTATCACTCCCTCCCAATTTGCTCTGAAAGCTCCCACCTTTGAACTTCATTCCCAAACATTCACCCCAAAGTTCACTCTCCACACTACCAACAGCTCCATTCTTCACTCTGTTCACACACCCATTGAACTTCATTCCCATGCTAGTGAAGTCCACCAAACTCCCCATGATCATACCCAAGCTCTGCAACTAAGAACTATAAAAAGCTAACAACTTTATGAATCTTAGTGAACCTTTGGATCTTAGAACAAAAGTTGGCAGAGTGTTTGGAGTGGACTTTGCTTTCTGGGAAGATTTATAGGAGGTTTTGAGGTGGACTGAAGCCTGTGAACAACACGCTTGATAATTATTATGGCTGGTCACGGTTATTCATTTATTTATATATTTATTTATTTATATTTATTTATTTATTATTGTTATTATTATTTTTTGAAAATGATACTATACTTTTAGAGAGCAGAGATCCCGAGTAGCCCTTTCTCTTTCCTTTTCTCTCTCCGGAGAGATCTCTTATTAATAGAGTTGAAAGGGTGATTATAAACTTTTCGACTTATTATTATATTATAATTAAAAGTTAATAATTATTTAAAATATTATAAAATAAAGTTAATTATTTTCTGGTGCTGAGATATTTATCGGGAGTTTAGAGACCAATTATTATAATTACCAAAGTACATTTTATCATACGGTACTGATCCCAAATCCCATTATAAATGATATCTTACCAAAATTTTTATTACCTAAAATTTAAAACATACTAAATATAATAATATAAAATTAAATTAAATGTGAAAATGGATTTACAATCTAATTCTTGTGTGTCAAATAAGTATATAAAAATCTAATGATCAGAGGATATGAGACATGACATGGTCCTGTGTGAAGTTAGATCTCGAATTATCTCCTCAAGCGCAGATGATCATGATTAGAAATCTTGAAAGCTGACGGTGGACGGCTCTTTTATTTTTTTTTACAAATTCTTTATTGACAGGGGAAAGCGGAGCAGAGTCACTTTTTTTTATCTTTAAGTGCTTCGCCACGTAAAATTTTTGCTTTTATGTGTCTAGTCTGGGATAAGGGGATCCTCACTCTTGACTTTCTTTTCGCCCGGGGTTGCAATAAACTTCCCACTGCAACTTGCTTTATGTGCTTCTCTGATATCGAGTCGATTTACCACCTGTTTTATAGGTACTTTGTGGCTAGGGATATCTGGAACCGCCTTGCTCTCCTGTTTAATTTCCAGAGAGCCCCTTCGTCCAATTTAGACCTTTGAGATAGCTGGTTTAGAGAACTTGGTCCTCCTTTTAGACTCCCTTGTTTGTTGGTTGCAATAGCCGTTTTGTGGCAAATTTATCTTGCTGGATATAACTGTGTTTTCAATTCAGTGTTTATTTCCGTGCATGTCTTATTTCTGAAACTTTGTTACATGTATCTCCCTTGGATTCCAGCGGCCCATTTGCACAAGCCGGAGGAGTCTATTTCTGCGGTCAGACGGTTTATTCAGTTTTCAGGTCCATCTTTGAGTGAGGAGCTGGTTCTTGACGCCTACAATGATTTCTCTGGCTAGCTGTTGTTCTTGATGTGTTAATTGTTCTAGAAGAGTCCCTCTTTACTTCTAGTTGCCTCGTTTTGTTGTTTCTTTTGTTCTATTTTTACTAGTTATATTTTCTTTTATGTGATTTTTTTAATGCATATTTTCTTTTTAATGCAATTGTGTTTTATTCACTATATCAAAAACTAAAAAAAAAAATCTAATGATCGATGCCAAGTGGTGGGTCATTGCTGGTTCCCTTTGTTAAAATATATATATTTCTAAACCTTAGTTAATGTTAATTTTTCATTGATTTTAATAAACAAGATTTATTACTTCCAAATTCCAATAGAAAAATAATGAAATTTTGTTGGATTAATTGACATTGGCAAGATCGGACGGGTGAGGCTCGCTTAATGATGCTACGTGGCGTTAATCGAATGGTTTACTCGGGCAACCGTTAATTTATTTGAGGGCTATTTATCAAGATCACCGCACAACGTGAGATAGACGGTGTGATGCGGTGTAACTAATCTCGAGAAAGAGATGGGGGACAAATGTACGGTTGATTTCTAGTCCACGAGTTCTTATCGGTAGGGCCCACAGACCACGGTGTCCCATGCTTCGAGGCAGACTTGGGAATAGTTTCGTTTGTCGTGACGCGTGGCATCGAAAGTGTGGGGCCCGGGCCCGTTGGAGGGGTGTGGTGGCCCGGCATGGTTCAACCAAACTTTGCTGGCCCGAACACGTGGCGAAATCAGAACGGTTAATTAGAAGGCTCCAGCTCGCCAAGATGGCCACTTGCGGCTTTTGACACTGACCAATGATACCTTTTGTTGGATCACGTGGATTTTAATTATTATTAATTAATATTAAAAACTAATGGTGGAAATCGTACTTAGATTTAATTTTAATAAACTAAACTAAATTAATTAATTAATTAATTAAGTGTTAGAATGTTCCTACACTCGCCCAAAAAATTTTGGACCGTTATACATTAGGACATGTTATTTAGGGATGTCTACAGTTTCATTCATGAATAATATTTTTACAGTTCCAAATAATATTATATAATAATACATATTATCATATTAAATAAATCTGTAAAGTATATATATATATATATAAACAATAGTATTTGGATGTACATAGATGATTTAAAATCTATATATATACATTTGAGGGGAATTAAAGTAGTATCTGTGAACTTTAAAATCTATTGTATACCTCTCATATCTATTTTAATAAATATATAAATTTTAATATATAATTGTGCACGTCATATATATATATATATTATAAATATGAATAAATCGCGTGTCAAGAGACAGACATACATGAGGTATTGAGTTTTATAAAACTTGTACCTTTTTATTTACACGAGCTAGAATTCAAATTGGCTTTGTCAATAGAATGTTATATATTCATATTAAATGTGTACATTTTTTTTAATACCATGAAATAGACCGGTAAAGTAATGATTTGCACATTGACATTATTTTTTGGTTGATTATGTTAAACAGTAACCATAACAAATAAACTAAAGAGTAAAGACTAAAATACAAAAACAATAACATAACTTAATTGCATCATTGCATCATGCTAATTCAACGGAGAACGGTTGAAGTCTTAAGAATAATGACTGGCCATGATTTTATTTTTGGTGGCCAAATACAAGCAAAGATGGTTCATGTAGGAGTTGGAATGTTAAGGGACAAATTTTAGTAGGACATCAAGTGATTGATTCAAAAAAACGCCAAAAATAAAATATGGAAAACATGTAACTAATATTCATACGTGAAATATGTTATATATATATATATATATATAAATGGCGTAAAAGAAATAGTATATCAAAATTTTTAAAAAATAATAATGAAAATAATTAAATACTTAGAAGCACTATCACATCGTTGCTCTAAAAAATATTTCTGACTTTATCATATGTAAGGTATTTCAAAAAATCTTCCTTAAATTACAGTTAAAATTTATTTTTCTTTTCAAATATAATCTGGAAGATCGTGATGGAATTTTTTTTCAACAATCAATAATTAAAATAATATTGAATTTTTTTGAAAAATAAAATAGATGACATCAACTATACAAGTTTTTTTAAAAAAAAAAAAAAAATCTCACTCTTATTTTTTATTTACATAAATAACCATCAAAGGTCTCTCCCTCAACTGCCCTGAGATAACACACTTCACAAAAACATAACCAAGGAATTAATAAAAGACCAAACAAAAACACATGTGAAAAAAACGATTTTATTAAGAACAAAAATATCTTTTTGTTTGTTTTATTTATTAAACACATTGAATATTCCAACAATTAACAACACAATTCGACATGAGAACTTGTGAGGCAATGACATTCAAGGATAAAGATTGACATTCCAGACTTGGACCACAAATATAATGCACAAATTCTAAGGCTATTTCTCTACCATGACCATTTGGGTGCATAAATTCTTGTATAAAACATATATTAAGTGATCAAAAGTCATATAAAATATTTTTATGAGGGAAAAATAATTTCACATGTGAAATGATTTTGATCTCACAAACTCGATGGATGTTCACTTGTTGTGGATTTTTGCAAATAAAACGCGCCTCTATGATTTCCATGAATTTATTTTTTTTATAACTATCATTTATTAATTATATATATATACATATATATCATATTATTATTTATAATTATGTTTAGTAAAAGTTTTATTTTTGTTAAATATTGGCTTGATATCCTTGTGATGAAGCCAAAATCTTGATCTCTTTTAATCCAACGGTCTAGATTGCTCTATTGTTTATATAGGGTTATGTTTGTTGGGTGTTGTGTAATGAGAGAAAAGAGAGAAAGATAGAGAGGGTGAGTTCTCTTGTATTTGGAGAGTGGAAAGAGTGAAGGTGTAGAGGAGAGCTCTTGTTCTTGCTTGATCTCATTAAAGCAATGTAAGATCTTTGTTTTTGAGGTAAGGCTAATTTTTAGAGCTTGGTAATCCTTTTGTGGCTTTTATGCCTATTTCTTGTACTCTTGTACTCTTGTTATTCCCCCATGATATAGTGAAGCATTGTTCTCCCGTGGATGTAGGCTTGTTCTTAGTCGAACCACATTAAATTGGTGTCTCTTACTTTATTCTTGTGAGATTGGTTGTATGTTATCCTTGCATTACCCATTCATTGTGTGATTGCTAGGTATTGTGATATTGCACACTAAGTGTTCGATAAATTGTCACACTAGTTCCACGCTTCCTCACACGCAATAATTTTATGAGTAAAGTAAATTTGTGGAACTGCGTTACGTCAAAAGATAAGAATTTTTTAATTTTATTTTAAAAGGCAAAACTAATCCAATGACCTAGACATTGGAAAGTTTGTGGCTTTAAAAATATCCAAACCAACCGTAAATATGATTGTTCTGGAGTGAATTGTAGGTTTTTAATTCATAAAGTCACCTCAAAAACAAATTATTAAATTATATATGTATATTAAAATATCAAATAATAATAACTAAAGAAAATAAAAAATAAAATAAAATAAATTTTATATTGATAACCAATTTTTTTAATAAAGCATAGGTTGTGTTTGATTGGCCATTTTTTCCGTATAAAATCTTTCCATCAAGAATTTTCCAGTCAAATTGGCTGTTTGATTGTAAAAAATTTTCATGGAAAACGTTTCCATAAAATTTGTCACGCGACCAATTTTTTCTCAAATTTGTGGAGAAATTTTACTCTCTAAACCCAAAGAAAATTTTTCTATGAAAAACCGAGGGGGTTATTTGAAAACATAAATTGAGAGGCAATTTGATTTTGATTTTGATTTTGATTTTTATTTTTTGTAAGCTCCAAGCCGGTGCCGTCGAAGATCATAAATCTATGTCAATGTCTGATTTAGGGTTTTATTTTGTGCATGTGCCTGTGAATTTTCAATCTTTGTTCATATATTCAAAAAATTTGTATTCTATTTGCTTATATTTCTACTATATGGAAGTTTGTGCTTTGTTGGAGATGAAAGTCATAACAAATATTGTTAAATAAATAAACAAATACTCTGATAATTAGATTATCAGAGAGTAGTAACTCGTTATTAATTGTATTGATTAATTAAGCATATGATTTGCTAGCTTTTTTTTCCGTATATTATAACATTAAATATTTATTTATTAAAATAATTAAATTAGTACAAAAGTATGAAAACAAAGGCACTAGCATGGCAGAGGGAGAGGGCCGCCCCCCATGCCCCCTCCCCTCTTCATGCCCTCCCCCCTCTCTCTCTCTCTCTCTCTCTCTCTCTCTCTCTCTGTATATATATTCTCCCCTCTTTTTTGGTTTTTTTTTTTAAATTTTTTTTTTAGGTTTTTTTAATTTTTTATTTAAAAAAATTATTTTTTTATAAATTAGATATCTCTCTTTTTATATTTTTACTTTTCTCACTTTTTATTTTTCTCCTTCTCTATTTTGGTTTTATTTTTAATTTTTTAAATATCTCTATCTCTCTTTAGGATTTTATTTTTATTTTTATTTAAAAAAATCAATTTTTTTAACAAAGTAATACCGATAATCTAAAACATAATATATTTTTTAAATATTTAACAAAAATTATTATTTGATCTATTGATATTTAGTGTATTTAAAAAAATACAAATTTTTTGAAAAATATAAAAAATTTTCCGTAGAAAATGTAATTTTTTTAGGGAAAATTAAAGCAATCAAACAACAAATGAGATTTTTTACATAGAAAATATTACATGAAAAATATGAGCAATCAAACAATAAAATAAGAATTTTTCATAGAAAATTCTTAATTTTCAAGCCATAAAATAATGTCAATCAAACAATTATTTTTTTATTTTTCATAAAAAAAAAATTCATAGGAAAATATTTTATGAAAAAATTTTCTTTTCCATCCATTTTCTATGTTATACTTAAACACAATGTTAAAGACGAAAGAAGAGAAAATGATTTTGCTATAATGAAAATATGAGTGTAATGTGATGGCTCAAGTATTTCATCATTTAAATACTTTAGTTCAATTACAAATCACATTAATTTGCATTCAGTTTTATTTTGCTAATCTTTAACTTTTAGTTTGATCTCTCTACGACTACATCATATTAAAAAATTTCTCATAATTTCAAAAATTATATAACTTATAGGATAAAAACTCTTATTAGTCTAATTTTGTTTTTTACCCATCAACCCGATCTATCTCCTCTACCAATTCATTTTTGTTGCGATCACTTGATTGACAAATCACTTATTATATGAATTTTTTTTTATAAAATATAATAAATGTGTAAGAAGGATGTAAATTAACAAACATCTATACTTTTATTTTCTCATTTCATATATGTTTTTAAATTTGGATTTGATTTTCCTTAACTAAACACCAAGAAACAGTAGCCAAGAGCCCATTGGTCTTATTAAGTTTGATTTAACTTTCAAAAATAAAATAATCATAAAATCTTAGAGCCCGCCAACCTTACCTATCGTCTCGAGAGACATAATACCTCCAATGTCCATCGTGCTCAAATCATGCTCTCTCTAATCCCTCCACGCATGATCACCACCCTTCGATCATCCACGTCATCACACCACCTCCACCTTCCTCACCCTTCTACCTTTGAAACCAACGAGCAACTCAAAACCCTCATAAATTCCCATCGTCTCCATGACGCACGCCACCTGTTCGACCAAATGCCTCACCGAGACTCCATCTCCTGGACAACCATCATATCCGGCTATCTCCGCTCCTCCAACTCCTCCGAAGCACTCTCCCTCTTCTCCCTTCTTCTCTCCTCCCATCCCTCCCTCCCTCTCGACCCTTTCCTCCTCAGTCTCGCCCTCAAAGCTTGCTCCTTTTCCCCATCCTTCCTCCCTCTCGCCTCCTCCCTCCACTCCCTCTCCCTCAAATCCGGCCTCCTCCCTTCCTCCCCCTTCATCTCCACTTCCCTCCTCCATGCCTACTCCAACTCCAACCTCCTTTCCCACTCCCTCCAACTGTTCGACGAAATGCCCCAAAGAAACACCGTCTCTTACACCGCCGCAATCACCGCCCTGGTCCGCTCCGCCAACTACTCCACCGCTCTCCGCCTCTTCACCTCCATGCCCCAGCGCCGAATTCCATGGGACTCCCATTCCTACGCCATCATCCTCAAAGCCTGCGCCGATGCGCGTCTCCTCCCCCGCGGCCGCGAGATCCACTCTTTCACCGCCAAGCTCGGCCTCGACTCCACCTCCTTCATCGCCAACACCCTCGCCTCCATGTACTCCAAGTGCGGCGACACTTCCTCAGCCTTCATCCTCTTCAACCGCATTCGCTCCCCCGACGTCGTTTCCTGGACCAACATCATCGCCGCCCACGCTCAGATCGGCCACAACGCCGACGCCATTCGAGCCTTCCTCTCCATGCGAGACTCCGGCGTCTCCCCCAACGCTTACACCTACGCCGCCGTGCTCTCCGCTTGCACCGCCCTCGCACGTGCCGAATGGGGCGAGCAGCTTCACGCTCACGTCTATAACCGCGGTTTTGCACGTGCCATATCCGTGGCTAATTCACTCGTCACTTTGTATTCACGTGTGGGACGTCTCCACTCCGCTGATATTCTCTTCCGCGAGATCCCCGTTAAAGACCTTGTATCGTGGTCCGCCATCGTGTCAGCCTACGCCCAAGAAGGCCACGTGGAGGAATCGTTCCAACTTTTTAACCAGATGCGAGACAGCGGACCTGCGCCGAACGAGTTCACGCTCGCGAGCCTCTTGAGCGCGTGCGCGAGCGCGGCCTTGCTCGAACCGGGACGGCAAGTGCACGCGCGCGCGCAGCGCGCGGGGCTCGCGCAGGAAGCCGCGGTCGCCAGCGCGGTCATCAATATGTACTCCAAGTGCGGGTGCATCGCCGAGGCGAAGAAGGTCTTCAACGAGCTCGACCACGACGACGTTGTCTCTTGGACGGCGATGATCAATGGGTACGCGGAGCACGGGCTGAGCTCGGTCGCCATTAAGATGTTCGACGAAATGCCAGCGGCCGGGTTAGTGCCGGATCATGTGACGTTTGTGGGAGTTCTTAACGCGTGTAGTCATGCAGGGCTGGTGGATCTTGGATTGAAGTACTTTGAAAGGATGAAGGAGGAGTATGGGATTGAGCCATGGAAGGAGCATTATGGATGCATGGTGGATGTTTTGGGGAGAGCAGGGAGGTTAAGGGATGCAGAGAAGGTGATTGATGAAATGCCGGAGAAGGGGGATGATGTGGTGTGGTCGGCGTTGCTGCGAGCGAGTAGAGTGCATGGGGATGTGGAGTGTGGGAAGAGGGCGGCGGAGAAGATACTGGAGGAAATGCCGGAGTGCGCGGGGACGCACATCACGATGGCGAATGTGTATGCGGAGAAGGGGATGTGGAGGGAGGTGGCGACGATGAGGAGGGCAATGAGGGCGAAGGGAGTGAAGAAGGAGGTTGGGTGGTCGTGGATTGAGGTTGGGGATGATGTTGCGGTGTTTGTAGCCGGAGATCGAAGGCATGAAGGGATTAATGGAATGGTCACGTTGGTGGATTGCATGGCGAGGTTGGTGACTGTAGAAGAGGTTTTTGAGTTTGAATTTGTCACGTAAGAATGTCATTTGGTTTAGTTGTATTCAGTGACGGACCCCCAAATATATAAAAAAACAAGGGGAAAAAATTTAATAAATCAAAGTTATAATATATTTAAAATTATATAATGAAATAAATTAAATATTATATTTAGTTTTTATATATATATAAAAAAAATCATTGCATAAACAAGTTTTCCAATAATTAAAAAAAAAAATTTACAAGTGATCAATAAAAACTAAAGTAGCGTGTAATTAACATAGTGTTTGGATTTAAAAGTAGAAGAAAAAGTAATGAAAGGGAAGAGGAGGGAAAGTAAAGGAAGCAAGCAATATGATGGGTTTAATCTTTGTTAAACAAATTTTATAAAGGGAAAAGAAATGACAGTTTTCTAATAAACCTTGTTTGTTAACAAAAGAGAAGGAAAGGAAGGGATATATAATAATATAATTTACCAATTATACCCTTATTATTAAATAAAAAATTACTTATTTCTATTTAAACACATGAATTATAAATATCTCAAATAAATTCACATTTTAAGCATAGTTTTTTAATAAATACCAAAATTATTATAATTATCATTATTATTTTGTTTTTGATTTTTATATTTTAATTTTGCCTCTTCTCAAATACCACTTTTTTTTTTTAAGTATATCATGCATTATTTAAAGATCAATTTCTCCTACATCTCTATTGGATCATCACAAGATCACTTTATCATATTGTTAGTAAATCTATTCTAATATTTTAATTCATAGTATAATAATTATGTTGAATTAGATAATTATTAGTTTTTTTTCTCACTAAAAGAAAATTTTAATTTTATTTATATTTTGAATAAAATTTGGATATCAATGAATTCTATTGAGATAAATTCTTCTAAGGATGAATTGAGAAATAAAAACACAACATAAACAAACAAATAAGCAAATAAAAAAATACATAAAAACAAGGATCTGTGATGAGTTTCATGTGAATGCTTGATTAAAATAAAATTAGATTGAAAAAAAAGTAAAAAAAAAAACTTATGAAGTGTCATTATGTAATTAATTTAAAAAATGAATGGTATTAAAATCTTTTAAAAAAAATTAAAATTTTTAGGAAGTTCTCCCTCCCGGCACCCCAAATCAGGAGGCTAGAAAAATTGGGGTTTCGGAGAATTCGGAGGGCCAGAGTTAACTTTTCCTTTCCCTCGTGAAATTAAAAATATCTATCCAAACGAGAGAAAGGCTAACTCTGACCCTCCAAAACCCTCATCTTACTTTACTTTCTTTCGTCGGCCTTCAATCCAAACATAGCATAAATGTAGTTGAAAATACATTAGATTTCAAATCAAAATGTAATTTTAATAAGAAACGGAGAGTGTCTCCTCTTTCCCTTCTGACATCCTCTCCTGTCCTGCTTCATTTGAATGATTTGATTGATTAATTTATTTATTTCTCACTTATTACATGTTTTTGTTGAGTTTCCTATTTTTAAAATTTTTGTGAAAATTTGTAAAAATATGTATGATTGATTAATGGACGTGGATTGTTTTAGAGATTTGAGAAATATTAAAACTTTGATTTAGTAATAAATAATTTTTTAAATTATGATTAATTTAAATAGTAGTTTAAATGAAAGTCATTATTTTTCAAAAATATTTAAACATCATTTTATTTTGTAATTAATAAGATCTTCAATGTAAATAATTTATAAAAATTATTTTTTAAACAAATTATTTTAAATGAATTCAAATAAATTATTAAATTACATGTCTGTAAATGAGAATTTTTTTAATTTAAAATATTATCTATATTTTTACCATTATAAATCAGAACAACATCAATTCAAGGATAAGACCAATGAAGCAATTATTTTAATCTTTTTATTTTTATTTTTAAATTCTCATCTTTAGATTTTTTTTAATAATAATTTTAAAAACTCAAATTTTGAAAGACTGCCAATAATTATCATAATACAAAAATATTTAATTTAATATTTAATAAATGTAATTTAAATTTAGTTAATTTTAAAATTTTTAAATATTATATATTTTATTTTAATACTTAATCATACATATCTTCTCTAACTAACTTTTCAAAATTCTATTATGTAATGGCTTTTTTCATCTCCAAAATTAATATAAGATTTATTTTTTCATTATAAATAAGAGCTTTTGTAATTTTTAAATTGTTACAATTTTTTTTATCATATTTTTTCTTTGTTGAGTTTTATTAGCAAATTTAAAATATATCCTTTTATCATGAATTTAGTAGTATATGAAAAAAATAAACAAACATCTTAAATAGGTATTTGTTAAAATAGAATCTAAATAAATTTAATTTTTATTAAATAAATTAGAGGATTTATTCTAAAATTTATTTATAGACCTCTAGTTATTTTAAGCCGCCCCTGAGTTAGAATCATAAAAAAAATCTAAGTTTTCATAAAAGTATTTGTTTTGATAATATTAATTAATTTTAATTATTTCTCTTAAATTTACTTTGATAAAAATATTTATTTTGATACATTAATTAATTTTAGTTATTTCCCTTAGATTTTTACTTATTGTTATAAAAAAAATTTAAATGTATTTTATTATTTAAATTAATTTATTATTTTTAAAACTTGTAGCTGAAAATACAGTGGATTTTAAATTATAATGTAGTTGTAATTACTGTATTTAAAGATATAATGAGTTAAATCTAGTATTTGGTTTAATGTAGTTTGAATGTTGGATTATAAAATTTTGTTTTTAGTTGGAAAAATTTGTAAATCTGGATTTTTAAACCATTATTTAGTTTGGATGTATTTCCAAGATATAAGTACCTTAGGTAAGGTTACCCCACCTTGGTTCAACAGTAAATTTAATTAATTATAAATACACAATTTAATATTATTAATAGTAAAAAAATAATTATGTATATAATTACTTATATTAATATGTGATTATGTTTTCATTACAATTTATTATTAATTTTAATAATTATATTAAATATATTACACAATTTATGATATTTTTAAAAGCAAAGTATTGATAAAACTATAATAATAAACTTTTATTATTAATAATTATATTTAATTTATTATTTTTAATTTTTTCATTTCATATTAAAATTAAATATTATTTTTCATTTTACATGATGAAGATCTTAGTCTACCAAATAAAAACTTAAAAAAAAATATACAAGTTTTCAAAAAAAAACAAAATAAACCTAGATTTTTTTGTTATTCTACCAAGATCTTGGTATGAGAAATAATACAAAGATAAAAATTCTATGTCACACATGCAAGGCTTGCTATAAATTCCAAAGTGCAAGAGTTTGAACTACGCCAAATTTAGGCGTAGTTACAAATCCAACAAAATCCCTCACTATTGTAATTGTAACTTCTTTGGATTTCTCAAATTCAGCCAAACAAACATCAGATTTTAAAAGATCATATAATTCTAATTACATATATTTTTAAATACGGCCAAACAAACACACCCTTAATTGAATTTTTGTATTTCATAATCAGCTAATAATTTCATCATCTACCTAATTAAATATATTTTTTTAATATTTATTACTAATTAATTAACTAGAATTCATCACCAATTTTATTACCATGAATTTTCACAATTTTATAGCAAATAAACAGGTTAAAAAAGAGATGGTATTGATAGAAGATTAAATTTAAAAGATTATTTTCAAATTAAACCCTATTAAATTAAATGATTTCTTCCTTTTAAGCTCCAAAAAATTGTTTAGTTTCATAGTAGACCCTATTATATATACTTTTCTTTTGCCTTTACAATACAAAATTCCAAAATAAAAAAAAAAAATCCATATTTAAAAAATATACATTGTTAAATATATTTAATTGAAAAAAGAAGGGGGCAAATTGCCTCTTTTCTCTTCTATGTGGCTCCGCCACGGGTTGTATTAACACCTTAAATGATGGAATTGGATGTTTTAACACCAACCATTGCTTCTTTTTTTTTAATGCCTCAAATTGATATTATTTTGGTTATAATTTTTATTGTGTGAAAAATAATATAATTTTATTTATAAGTTATATAAGTTTATGTAATGTTGTTATATAAAACAATTTCAAAAAGTAAATAAAACTTAAATTTGGATACTGATATCCAATTTGGTTTAAATCAGATACCCGATTTTCAATACCCGATTTAAATAGGATCAGATATGGGTCTAGTTTTTGTCAATCCAAAAAATTGGATGCCGGATCTGATTTTAAAAACCAAATCAGTTACTTGATTTTGTTGTTCACCCCTAGTGAAGAAAAAGAAATAGAGTAGAACAAAAATCATGATAAGGTCTTAATGACATGACATGCCATGTGTAAAAGGTGGATTACATAGCTTATCACATCACCAAAGGGTGATACATGAGCGATGACATGGCGATCCATGTCAGCCACAAGATAAAGCTATCTGTCCCAATGACTCAATTGAAAAGAAAAATAAAAACATCAAGTAGCTCATTGAAATTTTTATAGTTGGATAACCAAAATAAGAATTCATAAATAGTTTAATAACTAACTGCCCTAATAAAAATTAAATTTTCTTAAATAATAATATTTATTCTATTTTTATATTTTATCCTATTTACTCGCAAGAGCAAGATTTTGATCCATAAAAATAAAATAAAATAAACCTCTTGACGCAAAACTCTATCACTTGAATTAACTCCCACTAGCTCAATTATATGTATATATATATATATATCTCATTGATATTTATATTTTTTAAAAAAATAAATATTTCTTACTCAAATTAAAACCATCTGAGGCTTATCCTCAAAGTCCGAAGCCAACCCCTAGCAAATTCTCTATAAAATAGAAAAGAAGGAAAAACCCATACATAATACACCTTAGGCTCCAATGGCATATCCAAACAATCCTTGGCTACCAGGCCAATTGAACCTATTGAGCCTATGGAGCAAATGCTGGCAAAACAATTCATGCACATGCTATCCTGCTGCACAACTTTGGCAACGTGGTCTACCAATGACCATAACTTATGCCCTTTTGCAAGACCTCGACTACATACCAAGACCTATGATTCTGGCCGAGCTCCGAGCAGCATTCGATTTATATGCACAACTTATTCCAGTGACTTTTCAAGAGACACAGGTTTACCAAGAAGCCGACATTATATTTGAATTCACTCTTATTTACACTAATGATCTCGCATTATGCACAATTGCAAACCCTAATGAACCGAGGCGGGTTCAATTCAATGTAATATACCATTGGAGGTTAAAACCTTCCAAAGAAGATCTACCTTCTATTTATGGAACAGCAGTTCATGAGATTGGTCATGCTTTAGGGTTAGAACACTCTTCTTATCCTTGGTCATATATGTCTCCACTTGGAAATTATGATCATCAGAAATATCTCACAACATTTGATATCAACAACTTGTTGGCATTGTATGGAACTCGTCGAACAATTCAAGATACTAATGGCTCACCACCAGTCATCTATTGTCCTCAGTCTTTTGTTTTACTAGGTGGTTCTAATTACACTTGAGCATAAATAATCTAATATTGTATATATATATATATATATTTAGTTCTTCTAAAATTTTATATACAGTTCAGAGATATTCAGATGCGTCTATTTATAGAGGGGATTTTAATTATTATGCTACACTGATTTTCCAAATATTATTGATATTATTATTATTTTTACCATTGGAATAAATATTATTTATTTATATAAATATGTTTTTTATAAAGTACTCTGGCTTTGATTGTAGAGTCATACATACGTAAATTTGTATGTGCTCTTTGGAAGTATCAACGTAATTATGTTTTTTTTTTTGGAGTTACAGTAGCCCAATTTCGTATCTTTCGAGGGGTATATGTACAATTTTCTCAGAACATTAACAGGTTTAATATCATTAAGAAAAAATATTATTATGGATGGTTGATATCTAATTAATTGATTAGCATTATAGCCTAATAAACTAAGTTTGAGCTCAACTTGTTCAGAAATGAATCAATTGGACCTATTTAGGATATGAACTCCAAATTCTCTATAAAAGAGCAAGACCTTCATAATCAACTTTTGGTATTATTCACTTTTCTCAAAATAAAAAGAAACTTATGATATATAATAATATAGAGATGAAGTTCTATCATTCTTACTTGCAAGCATGGTATGAACATCTTTTATCAGTCAGCTTGACTGAATAACATCTCAGCTCCGTCTCGCGGCCGTTGGTGTGGCTGAAAAACAATGCCAGCTTCTGGATTCAGTAGCTCCCACCTGCAGATAATACGATTCAATTCAAGTGACGAGCAACAAAACATAATCAATATGTCTCCTAAAAGATTTGTATACTTGTATTTAAGACATGCATGGTATATGAACATCATCAATTGATGCCTTGCTAAGTTGTTTCCGGGACAGTATCTCATTCCTGCACCAAAGACTGAATATGTTCCTGCTTTTGGCTTGCAGTCCTGAAATAACAAATAAAATTTCATTTAGTTTTATCTCTTCAATGTCAATTTCATCAGTGTAATCAATCAAGCAAAATATAACCGGTGTTTGGATAGAAAAGCTATAGATCGGTAGGCAGATTTCGCGAACATGGCTTGAACATTGTTAATATATGAATTATTAAAAAATGAAAGATTAGGTATTTGCTAGTACATTGTGGTATAGCAACAGAATTTAAAAATTAGATGAAGGAACAACATGTACTTACATTCCATCTGTCTGGATTGAATGTTAAGGGATCATCGTAGTATTTAGAATCAATGTGAATGGCTCGAATCCACACAATAACCTTCCAGTTTTTTGGAAATTTGTATCCTTTTGCAACATAAAATCAAATCCGTGGAAGGTGAAAACCAATGATCACAGAATAGAAGCAATTGATTATATGACCATGTAACAAAAATATAAATAAATAAATAAATTTAAATCACTCGATAAGGGATGCCAAACCATACTATCAACAACTACGTCTTTCACAACTCTCCGAAAAATGAAGGGTGAAACATTTGCCAGGCGAATTAACTCTTCAACCACCTGAATCTCAAAAGGAAAGGTATTAAATAAAAGAGACAAGTTTGCAAGCTCTGTGATTTCTCAATAATCTTGATGCCTCACCTTTGAGGTATACTTCATTTTTTTTATATCTTCATATGTAAGAAGTGACTCTTCGGTCTTGAGTTTCTTTATTGCATGAGTTTCTTCCTGTAAATTCATACAAGATACAAAATGAATAGTTAAAAGAAATTTTTGACCTAAAAAATAGAGTAACTTTCATTTACCTTGACTCTCTCAAGTATCTGAGGGTATTTAGCTAAGTAATAAAGACTCCATGTCATTACATTGGAAGTAGATTCATAGCCACCTAAGATCAATGAAAAGATGTTATCTAGAACCTCAACATCATTCAACCTGTTTCCATTCTCATCAACATAATCCATTAGGGTTTGCATAAAATCCATTTTTTGAATCTTCTCTTCTCTTCTCTTCCTCATTTCATCCAATAAGATTCTTGACAATTCTTTCCTACACTGAGAATGGCAAAGACAAAATAAGCATGCTAGCATTTCAAGTTTTTTCAAGGAATGCAAATGTTTAAAGCTTCTTGAAGAAAGGGTTCTGTTCTGAGACTACTGACATCTTTCTCAATAATGGTTACCTTGAGAGCATGATGGAATGCAGTTCCTGGAATGTTGATGGTCATGGCTCGAATACCTGCCATTATTCCTCGATAAAGAGATTCCATCTTATCAAGAAGTGCCGTTGATTTGAAGCTGACAAGGGCATCACAGATTATGCGAAATGTCACCTGAGAATTAAATTAGTTGCAAGCTATTAATATACATAACAAAAGAAACACTCAAGGTAGCAAAAGTTACCCATCCTAGGTTCATGATTCTAAATGAAATTACTAACATTTTCTATTCTGAAGGATTTAAAAGATATCATCATGTTTTTTTTACTGATTTATGTGAGATAACAGGGAGGATACTGACAGCTTTAGTCTCCTCAAAAGCAACAACTTTTCTCTTGAATGCCCACTCTTCTAAAGCTGAAATTAATAGAGGTTGTGCAGTCCTTAGATGAAAATCAAGTGCACTTGGGCTATTGACAGCCTGCATTAGACATCTCCGTAACCCCTTGTGCAATGGACCATCCACGACTGCCACTGACGAATTTCCTATAAGCTGACTGCTTGGCCATCCCGTGCTGAAACTTCCATCCTCAGTCAAACTACCTAGAACTTGCTTGTTCAACTCTGGGGAGCATGTTACTATTACTGGATATCCGAATAGATGAGTCCTATAGATGCCAGTATCTCCATACCTGATGCATGTCAACAGAGAAAGAAATAAAGAAAGAAAATAAGGTTCAGTGCCACAAAGGGGGGTATAGACTTGCAAAATAACCACCCATCAAGTGAACATATAGCTTGAGAAGATGGATAGATAACTGACATTTCTCTTCAATCAGCAACTTCTGAAGAGGTTTTAACTTGGTTTGAGTGTTTTCCTCATGTTCACCAAAATTAGCATTCCTTATAATGCAAATGTTTCAGTTCACCATATTTAACTCCGCCAAGAATGGATATATTTTTTTTATGCTAGAAAATTGAAAATACAAAATATTTTGGCTAACCACTTCTGCGGTGGATAGAAGGTAAAAAACTTCCTCTTCAAATGAGAGGTCAATGATTCGAGGTGGTGAGTCCACATTCATATACATTATATTGTGGCAATCTACATAAGTCAAAGCTGAATAAGCACCAAGGATAGCACCCATTGATCAAAAGCTTGAAAAACTTTTATAATCAGTGCAATTAACTAAAATTTTAAGTTGATAACCCATGATCTTTTGCACAGTTTCAAACTTGTTTTGCACAAACTAGGAAGGAGTAGACACCCATATGTCGTCGCAAAAGAAAAAAAAAAGGTAACAGAAGCTAGATAGGCCCCTTAGTATTGAGTAGACACCCATATATTCTTGATCACATGGAGTGCATAATTAAATTTCCATATTACACAATGAGAAACTTGTAGTCAATAAATTTACTCTATTCCTCTTGTTGAGTTGGACCATAGCCCACCAAGTTGATCCCAGATAACGCAATGTGAACAACTTTAAGAAGTTAAGTTTTTGACCACATGAAGTATATAGTAAAACTTTCATTTTCCAAAAATGAGAAACCCATGGTTATATAATTTACTCTACGTCTACTCTTTTAGTTGACAAGGGCCAGAAGTTGATTCCTACATTAGGCAATATTACCAATGTAAAGAAGTTTATGACCCAATGAAGTATATAATTAACTTTTCATATTTCCATGTGAGGAAGTCATAGTTATATAAAGTGTTATACCTCTATTTGTTTTGTTGAGAAAGACCAGAAGTTCACTCCCACATGATTCAAGATGTCTAACTTCTTACTGATCCCATGCTCCCAAATAAGAAACTCAAGGTAATATAGTGTTTACTCTGCCTATATTCATTTTGTTGGGAAGGGCCACAAGTTGACTCTTACATGATTCAAGATGTCTAACTTAGAGAAGTTTACTTACTGATCACATGAACAACTCAACAATAATATTATTTACTCTGCCTGTATTCTTTTTGTTGAGAAGGGCCACAAGTTCACTCCCACCTGATTCAAGAAGTCTAACGTAGGTAAGTTTAGCCATTGAGAAACATGGAGCTAATTAACTCTCCGTAATCCAACATGAGAAACTCATGGTTATCTAATTAGTTTATGGCCACAACCAAAACATCATACCATGACATTATTAGTTGTTTAGTTTAATCCTTTTCTCCTCATATAGGGCAGTGCTCTAACTTTTCTTTCACCCAAACACCTACTATAGTTATCTTTATCATGTCATGGAGTTTTTCAGTTTACCTTTTGGGTTCTTGCTCAAGGTTTCATCCTTCCTATTCACCTTTAAAACACATTCCTTTTGCATTTTCATATATTTAATTTCATATTCTCCGTTCTAAATCTCTCTAAGCATTTTACAAAAGTAAATCAAGCCACAATTCAGTTTGTGAAACAACTCATCCTCTAATTCCCAAAAACTTCATTAAAAAATAATAATAATAACAGATTAGCTTATATTTTGCTTCACCAAGTTGATAATGCTTCACTAGACCAAGCTAATTCTCCTTTTAACTCCAAACAAACAATCAAATACTTCAAAGCTTACTACCAATCTATCCATAAAAATACAAAGTATAACAATATTAAAGATATGATTTTCAATTCATCAAACAACCTGAACACCAACTCCGAAAACCTCAAGAGATTGTACCCAATTCTCCAAGATTACCATCACTAAAAAAAAGCTCAATTTCATCAAAATCGATACCCAAAGAAGCAGAACAAGAAGAAGGACCAAGTCACAAACCTTAATTTCCTTCTGGAGATGAAATCATCAGGCTTTCTCGAGAACTTGAAGCACCACAAGAAGTCAATCATCTCCCCAATCAGCGGCCAGCCCATGCACCCAGGAGGGAGCTTCGCAACACCATTTCCGGAGCTAAGCCCTCCGACGAACCTCCTCTCGTTGACCCATCTCAAGAACCAGAAGAGAAGTGGCACCAGCACCGCACCTCCGGCAATGACCATAGCCATGCCCTTCGAACCCTCGCTCTCCATCGCTCTTCAAGCTCGCTTCGTATGTCAGTCTCACAGAGTTTTTTCTATAAATAGAAAACTATATATATACACACACTAATGCTCATTAAATTCCAAAGATTTTAATTTTTAATAACAAATATATAAGATTTTGATATTTTTATCGAATAGATTTATCCAATAGCTTTCCCGAATGATGTGGATGCCCAACTTGTCATCTACATCCTCGTCCACGTCATTATTTTTTTATATATATTTCAAATTTCAACCTTAAAAATTCTTAAATTCTTAAAATTAAAAAAAAATTATAAAACTATATTTAAAATTATAAACCCAAATACTACAAAATCTATACCCTAAAAATCTAAATATTTAAACCCTAAATAATAAATACTAAATCCTAAACCCTAAGCCCTAAACCCTAAACCCTAAATCCTATGCCCTAAACCCTAAACAAGAAATCACAAACCCCCTTTGGTTTATGGTTTATGGAGGAGTTTTCGGTTTATCATGTTTATCTTTAACGATTAAATGTTTAAATTTAGGATTTAGATAATAAAGAGATATTAAAATTTTTTTTAAAAAATAATAAAGAAAGAATGACGTAGATGCTGACATGCCAACTTGACATCCACGGGAAATCTATTCGGGAAATCTATTCGGTAAAAATATCATTACGATATAAATTCAATGAACTTGTGAAATTTTAAGAAATCTATTTGGGAAATCTATTCGGTAAAAATATCATTACTCTTTTGATATAAATTCAATGAAATTGTGAAATTTTAAGATAGAGATGTGACATCCAAATTAACAAAGCAATGCTAAGAATTGAAAGCCCGGCCGTTCCAATTATTTTTACTTGTGCCATTTGTCAACTTGTGAGTTGTTTGTCAAAGTTTATCTCGCTGTAAATTGTATATTGAAAACAATTCTAGTAAAAAGCTTGGACTGATTTTGGCAGTTAATATTTTCAACCAAACATCTTCAATATTTAAATCTTGTTTTTTAATATTAAAATTTTTAAAAAAAACTTCAAACCAAACAAAAACTGTTAATTTTTCACTATTTTTATTTTTTTTTAAGATAGATAAAGTACTGCAACAGTTAAAAGATATATTACGGAAGATTTAACCTTACACCACTCACTCGGCATTCGAATGGTTTATCACTACATCATCTAATGGTTGTTAATTTTTTATTTTTTAAAATATTGTCATTAATTATAGAACGGAAAATTTTATGAAAACTCAAAGAGAACAACAGATAAGTATTGGATTTAATTTCTTTAGTTTTATTCGTTTACCTTTTGATATTATATACATCACAAAACTTTATAAATACTCATATACACAACTCTTAGTTTGACCTGGTATGTTCTTTTATAGACCTTTAATAAATATTATTAAGTTTCTAGTTTTGGGGTCATTCTTTGTATGGCTTGTCATATGTCTCTCGTTGACATTACCTTGATTTTGTTAATTTGTATTTCAAGGTTTAATGATAAAAAAATTATAACATCATAACTAATGATACAAATCACATGCCATTAGGGAACCAAGGCATAGCCTAATGGTTTTCTACCTTGCTAGTGTTTGGGAGGTCTTGAGTTCGAAACCTAGTGGTTTCCTACCTTGCTTGTCGCCAATTTGTCAAAAATCACATGCCATTAGAGATCCTTCATATATATATATATATATATATTAAGATTATTGTGTTTTAATTAGGGTTGTCTTGTATGATTGAATTGAACACATTCATCTTATATAATCGAAAGTACAACTTAATATGCATGATTTAATTAATCTAGTTCATATTTCATAAAACTTTAGAACTAGAGTTCATTTTCCTAACCAACTCAACTATCATATATAGAATAAAATAAGAAAAAAAAATCAATGGAAGCTAGAAGGGGAAAAACCTTATTATGTTGAGTGATGATCTATTGTGAAGCTTTAGGAATAAATAAAGAAGCAATTAATGTTATAATCCATGTCCACAGTTTGATTTTAGCTTCAACTTAGGAAAAATTTTAGAACTTAACTTGGGCCTTGAAGTTGAAGCTGCTAGATTTTATTGGGCTGTCCTTCTTCAAGCTAAAATGACACTGATCTACTTACATTAAGTCCATAGCACCAACCATATTGCTTAAACATTTTGCATAATGCTATATAGTTATAGTTGAGAACCCTTTACTTTCAGCCTCTATATATTTAGAATTTGGTTCTTTAAAATTTTGAGTTATTTTCAGATGAAGCATATATACATGCATACATTTTATATTTGTATTTTTGGAAAGTAAAAAATGTTGGATAATCTGATTTGTCGTTAGAATAGAAGCATGAACGGGATGACAAAACATGACGACTGAGGCGTGCAAGAGCACTGTTCTTAAGAACAAATTCGCCTCCTTAAGAACAAATTCGCCTCTTTTTTGCAGTGCGACAGGAAATCACAGATGACATTGTTCTCCAGGATTCAACAGTCAGATTTTCTGATTGCGCACCAAAACAGAAAATCAATGAGCGCTCAGATTCTAGATTAAAAGAAAAGAGGAAGAGGGAGGAGGGGCGCGGAAGACGAAGAGGTTCGAGAACGGCCGGTTCTCGAAGAGGCACGACGAACCACGGTCGGAACTGAACACGGGAAAAAGGCGTAAAAAATTAAATATGATGAAAGGGGGAAAAAGGTAAAAACCATACATGAGCGCGTAAGAGAATATAACCACTAAAGCAAGGTTAAAGGATAATGAATAAAATTATATATAAAGTAGATGAAATTCTTGTAGCTAGGCAATTTGGTACTAAACTTTTAGTGGGAATGTTTTGAAACAAATATGGACCTAAAGTATACAAGCCCTCTAACAAAAACTATATAACATTTAGCTGTTAACATAAAATCAGCTACATCGAATTATTTAACTTCCCTAAAAAGGCCAAAAATATAAATAAAAAATAACGAAAATATTTATAAACTCCAGCTTTTCTTAGTTTACATTTTATGACTTTTATTTTTTCATTTTATTCTGTTGTTTTCTATTCAGTTATTTCGGTTCAATATTCATTGGAGACACTTATAATAAAGGCATCCACTTCAAACTGCAAGTTGAATGATCTTTTAACCAACACTGATTACTCTGATAAAAAAAATATAGTTATCTAGTAGTTATGCAACTAATTAAGGGCCTTTACAGGCTATAAAGGCAACATTGGAATCTGAGAAGGGCCTACATTAGAATCATAACCATATGGTTAATTGCTAATCAAGAAAGGTGACTTTATCCAAAGGTTTTAAGAACACTTTGACCTCTTCTTATTGACTATATATCAACTTTAAGGAAAGATTAAGACAATGTAACATATATGATTAGATAGAGTTGTTGGGTTTGATGCTGATAAAGATAATTATGTGAAGAACCAATAATGCCTACCTTTCATCCTGGTTTCATGCTAGATTTCTTAAAGGATATAGTATACATCAGTTGAAATATCTAAGCTTACAATCCAAATCAGGCCTAACTTCTAACCACTCAAGCTTCGAAAATGTTTTATTTTTATATAAGTTTATGTCAGTATTATTATATATAATGGAGCCTAATCAATTTAGGCCAAAACATAAAATATCTTCCCAACAGCTAAGAACTAATTTCCATACCTGAACATATATCTATACCTAAAGAATGCCTCATTAAAATCAACACTTATAAAAAATAAAATAAAATAAAAATTTATGATAGAAGGAAATGCATGATCAAGGGAAGAACATTGAAAAACATGTGATATCATACCATATTAAAAATTTAATTATTTACAGTTAATTTTTTTAATAATATAAATAAACTATCATATTTATGCTCCACCACCACGCATTAAAAGAAAGTCAAATCTTCGACTATTGCCTATGAGAATGTTTGAAATCTCTCTATTGTTAAATATAAAATTTTATAAAAATTATCTTATAATAATGATCGAAGTTTTTTTTGACAATAATACTATTAAACATACCGAAAAATTCAAATATATTCCAATATATATAGCACACTGCACCAAAGAACAGAGCTGTAAATTTTATTTTATTGTTTTTTGAAAAGGAGCTGTAAATTTATTTTATACTGTTTTTCTTCTACTTTTTTCTAAGCTCCCATGATGGCATCTCTGCTTCAAATTACTTATATAATCTAATTCTACATGTATATATTATTTTTTTTTAAAAAAAACAGTAGTAATCAGGGAGAGTTGAATCATGATGTCTAAGAGGAACTAATAAAATCCAAAGCTGAAAATGGATAAGGGAGCATAAGAGATCATGTGAACTATGAACTGCGGTTGAGAGTTGGGGTGTCAGGCTAAGGGAAACGGGGAGCATTACTGGGAGAGAAACTCCCTTAAGGAGACACGTGGTATCACGTGAGAGAGGCCTCTTTCATTATTTTAAGAGGACCCAAATTAGACCGTACGACAGTCCCAGGGCACACCACACCGGGAATCCTGATGAATTGAAGGCTGAGGAGATTGCTGACGTGGAGCTTCATTAGCAACCACCCATACCAGGGCCACCTTCAATTCCTCCCATGCAATATGCCCAAAACTTATCTCCTATGGCTACATATATATACATACTATTTTTTTTTAATACATTATAAAACTCACAGTGATATGCAATACAAAAAGTTAATAATAATAATATATATATATATACTGTAAATGCGCATTTTGATGCATGAACATGATTCAAAGTTAGAGCGGAAAGATATTGGTTAGTGACCTAATACTAAGTAATGATCATGGACACTGAAGTGAAGCTCTTGACTAATTAATATTAATATTAATATTATTATACGTGTGCTTCTGCTTTTAAGTTGTTTGTTAGTAACCTCGAGTTCCGATCCCACTATTCAATTATAATCAATTAAATTTATTTTAAATAGATTTAAAATTTGAGGTTGAGAGTCTTGAGACTAATATAATTAACCGGGAAAGGGTTGAGAGTTTAAAAAGAAGGCAGTTTGGGTGGGTGAAGGTGACTGAATGCTAGATAGAAGTACCAACTACTAAGTCCATCACACGTAATGTGGAGCTTTTCTCAAAGGTCAAGTCAGTGAAAACATACATGCAAGTGCATGTCTAATCAAATCAATCTACTAGAGACTTCCATGAAAACCAAGTGCCTTGGAAATTTCAAATGGATGCATGCTTACTTGATTAATCTAATGAAATCATTTGACCAATGATTTACTAACACCACTCTAATTATTTCCTATGATATTTAATTAGAAGAGAAAAATAAATAAATAATAATAATGCAAGTGATTGAAAAATGGAAAGTTATGGAAACAGTACCTTAGCCACCAAGCACACGTTCCACGAGTGGCCTACCAGCTCCGATTCGATTCTCTGGCACCATCAGCAACTGCTCTGTTGACACGCCCAACTCTCTCATATCATATGACTCGTTCAAAACCCAGTCTCATAAGTCCATAACCAGGCCACGCTTTCCTGGATTCCAAGTCCCCAACAATCAAAACGATGGATAAAATCATCGTCATTAAGAATATACCAAAAATTAAACAGAATGAGATTTTTTATTTAACAATATTTTTTTAGAAAAAAAAAATTAATGGTTTCGAAGCATAATTAAACGAACCATTACAAGAAATTCAAATATATATATATATATATAATTTACTTAAAATTATGAAACAATTTAACCACTGGCATCGTATCACCATTTGTATCCCAACCACTGTCCACCGTACACTTGGTCCATGTTAAATCCATCGATCACCCACCACGTGATCACGACCGTACATTCACAAAACATATACAGCTTCTAGAGATCGCATGGCAGTCCCCACATTAATCCTAGCCGTCCATCCACAGGATCCTATTACTCGGCGGTCCGAGGTTTTTTAAACTTATAAAACTTAAAAAAAAAAAAAAAACTAAATAATACCACGTACACAAAATCGAAAGCGGTAAACATACCTACCAGTGACTAGATCCTCACTACCCAGCTGTGCCGCACGGGAGGTGTCAACACCGCCTTAAATAAGCCCTTGATTACACTCACCACCCTTACCCTACAAAACCGCAACCAAAAAAACACAGCCGGTAAGCATACCATAGTGACAACACCGCAAATAATTCAAAATTATTTTAAAAATTAAAAAAAAGAAACTATTTAGTATTTACCAGTCCCTTATAAAATGGCGAGCCTGTTCTTTCCCTGAGACTTTGTTCTCGTTCACAGTCTAAAACCCAAGCGAAGTCTCGAATCTCACAATAATCCCCAGATCTCATATCCACCGTCCGATCTATGGACATCATCGACATCATCGATCCAGTGAAGGCGGAGAAGGAAACCGCGATTAAGCGCTACCGTCGGATCCGAACCATCCGACGGCTATTCCGCTGCCTCGAGGCCTGCGCCGCGATCCTGATCATCTCCTGGTCATCGGCGCGCCTCCCCGCCGCCGCCAGGCTCTCCGGCGATCTCCTCCGCTCCGCCGCCGCCATCCTCCTCAGCCCTCGATTCGTCTTCCTCCTCGGCAACGCCATCGTCCTCGTCCTCTTCGCCAAATCCGGTAATCTCTCTACATCCCCGACCTCCACCGCCTCAACGCCACTCGCCGGTGATCTCTACGATGACTTCCTCGAAACCCGCGGCTCCTACCCCATCTCGCCGCCGGGGGAGGCAGACGTAGTAGTGTATGAGGACAAGGCGGTGTGCGTGGAGACAAAGATAGAGTACCGGAGAACGATATCGGAGAAGATGGAGAAGAAGCAAAGTCCCGTTGAGCTCCGACGATCGGAGACCGATCTAGGGCGGAAGCCGACGGAGATCGGGAAGAATGCTCCGGCTCCGGCGGCGGTGGTGGTGGAAGACGACGATGAGTTCCGGAAGACGATCGAGGCCTTCATCGAGCGGCAGTTGAAGTTCCATCGCGAGGAATCGATGACGATCGTCTCCGCGATGCCACTGAACTCTGATCTAATTAAATATGAATAAAAAATTTTCTAATATTATATAAATTATTATATAATATATTTAATATTTGAAAAAAAAAAGAGGGAAAAAGAGTTTGCTTATATTTTTTTCTTCAATTTTTTTCTCTCTCTTTTTTTAATTAATTTCCTTGTGACTTGAGGAGAGGATTTTAATGGTATTTTAAATAATTAGGGGGTTTAGAGGAAAAACGTTATTCATTAGTTTTCACTTTCTAAGTAAAATGGTGTGATTAAAAACTAAAAAGAGCATGATAATATCCCGCGCTTTTACTATTTCAAACTTTCGGTGGGGTAAAAGTGTGAATTTGGAATTTTTGTTAAATCTCCATAAAGTTGGGGAATATCTCAATTTCAATTTATTTACTAAAATTTTAATATATATATATATATGTATATATGTAAATACACCCCTTAAAATATGTCTAATTACTTACGTTGCCTATCTTATACCCAAACTCAACCATATTAGGGTTTAATAAAAGCAATAAAATGACACCTTAACTATCTTTCTCTTTTGTTATAAATCCATCTTAAAACCATTGAGGATTGGTCTTCCAAAAAGTTTATACTTTGACCGGATTAATTTAAAAGTGTGTGATTTTTAAAAAGTCGGTGGATTAAAAACAAACAAAAAAATTCATCTCCGAAATTTATGTTTATTATTGTAATTCACTAAGATTAAAAAATAATAATAATTTAATTTTAGAGCAAGCCAATTTCAGTAACATTTTTATTTTTATTTTTAAAAAAATCTTTAAAAAAAAAAAGAAAAAAATGGAAAAGAAAATGTAGTGCATGTACAGCTGTGGTAAGGCAAGAAAAGGGAAAATGAGAACAAGAGGAAACAAGAGAAAGAATAGATGCCAAGTTCCGCATTCTTTATTCCTCCACCTGCCTTTCTTTTATCCTAAACCTATGAAACATGACCCTCCCTTTTCTTTTCTTTTTTTCTTTATTTTTATTTTTTAATTTTTCGGTGATTTATGAATTGAAAAAGAAATCAAGTTGTCCCTGACCATTATTGACAAGTTCCACAATATATGGGCCCTTTTAAATGTTTTCTTAGTTTGATTTAACTCCATGCATGTCCTTTTCCAAATGTCTGAAACCAAATATCTTCGTTTACTCTAACTCATTGAGTTTTCTATTAAGCAATATAAAGACGTTCAACAAAGGACTAGTGTGCAGCATAGATATGATTTGATGTACTCTGATTTGCAGGACAATTAATACTGAAAGAGAGAGCAAATATATATATATATATATATAATATAAATTAATTAATTAATTAATTACTGAAAACAACCGGATATTGTTTGATTTCTTGGCCTATCAAGAAAATGGAATGAGTATTACTTTTTAACTGATATTCTAATATATATATATGCAAGAGTTAATTTTAAAATGTTTTATTAATTAATATTTTGATTTTTTTCTATTTCAAAATTTAAAAAGATTATTAAATTTCAGGCTTTAACCCCCCAACCTGGTTGGCATGTAAATTTTTTTTTTTGAAAATACAATTATTTTTAGTGGATATTTCATAATTAAAATAATATTTTTTTTAATTAATAACAATATATGTTTAATGATATTATTATTTTTTAATGTTAATCATTGTCAAAGTAATTGCTAACTTTGCTAACTAAAGTAATTTTTATAGGTTGATTTGATTAGAGAATATCTCAAATGCAAACAAATGGAAAAAAAAAATTAATTAGACAAATATCGAATATAAGTTCTGATAAATGTTTATACGAAAAAAAATCAAATAAATATTAAAATTTCTACTTATATTGATGGATTTTGTAAACATTGATTAATTTTATTTTAAACCATCAAGGGTTCTTTGCTATAACTCAAACAAATACAAGCTTGAAAATAGCATGAAATTTTATATTTTTTATTTTACCATTGTAATTTTTTGTAAATAGTTTTTATTAAATAATAATAATAATAAGTTAAAAAATTAATGATTTTTTAATTTATTGATATTGAGTTATTTGTGTAAGGAGGATGTACTTTGCTTTAATTATCCATGTTTAAAAAAAAAAAAAATAGTAACTCATATGATAACAAAAACTTCATTTCAGCTACAAGGTTGTGGTAGTGATTGAGAAGTGACTCATCAATGAAATAGACCAGCTTGCATCTCCTAAGTTTGTTGGCTCCACTTGAATTCTCACAATTATCTTCCCCCCTAGAGTTTGGTTGGTTGTTGTGGAAGGCAAGTCTAGAATTGTCACTTTCATAAAGACATGAAATGATATTTATAATATTAAATTAATTAATAAAAATATTTATGTCACATTTAATCTATCAGACTGATTAAAATAAAACCCAATGTGAACATGCTCTCCCATCCCATACCTTATCCAGAGTGTCACTTCAACTTACCATCTGATGAAAATAATTTTTTTTTAAAATACTGTAACAAATGATTGAATTCCTAATTATATAATGATTATAATTACATTAACTTATTTTCTAAATTAATATTACAATAACCATTAGTTCAAATATTGTTTATGTAGTGATTTCAAGTTCAAATTTTTATAAAACACCAATTTTTAATTATAAAAGGTTTTTAATACATTATTTTTATAGAGCTCTCAATATTTTTATCTCAACATATTGTTTTGAATTGTTTTAGAATAAGTGAATTAATCTTAAAAAAAATAGTGGGTCAAAAACCTAAATAAATTAATAATAATATTTATATTTAATTTTTTTAATAAATCAATACAGCAAATTAAGATTACCATCTCCGCAACAAAATAATGATATTCCACTTTTTTTTTTCCCCACTCAAAATCAAATCTTCTTCTCACAATCTCAAGTAGTATATTTGTTTATTCTTCTCTCTCTATATATAATCAACAATACATTTTCAATTAATATATTTATATTTATTAATCAAGTCAACAAAAGATTAATTATTCTAATAACATCTCCATTAATAATCCCATTAATGGTCCTCATGTATAAGAAAAGGAAAAGCTTTGGTTTGTTGTAATGCTCTTTTAGTGGTGGCTGCCACCATTGCCATAACTTTGTGGAGGCTATGAAGTAATGATGTTTGAGGGCTCCATTAGTAGTAAACCCCACAATTTTGTTTAATTTTGTTGATCAAGAGTACTGTTTGAGCTTCAATTATATATTTATCCATTGATATACGCTCTTTGTTTAAAAATTGGCAACATTGTTTTGAAAGGCACCTTCCAAATCAATAGTCAATTATTGGAAATATTTAATCTCATATGCCTTTCTCCTTTGTCTTGTGTTTTTGCTTTATTCTTGCTTGTGCCCATTCCACAAGCTCATCTTATGCCATATTTAGATTAATAATGCATGGTTATTTTTGTGTTAATTTCTATTTTAGAAATGCTCTTTCATATTTATCCATTTGAGTTTTAATTGCTTAGTTTGAACCATATCACTATTTGAAAGAAAAAATATTATGAATAATTATGAGAAAAACTTAATTACAATAGAATTTTAAAACATTATAGCTATATGATGTCAATAGAGAGAACAGTCATGAAAATACAAAACAATTACAAGAAGTTTAATCTATCATTACCAATTAAATAACCACATATGAAACAAATTACAATGTTATTGTAAATATTTTTATGTGAAACTAGCATATAAAAAACCAAAATAAATCAAATCTATTTATTTTATGTGTTATTGTACGTAATTTGTATAAAAATCCCTTCATAATTTTTGTATAATATTTGATAACTTAATGTTTAACAGCCACATCTTCATATTTTCGTCTTTTACATCATATATATATATATATATATATTGATTAAGTAAACAAGCCACACCGTATACACTATGCACCATGTGTCAGATAGGATTTGAATACCGACCTCTCACTTTCATGGGCTCTAAAATATTATCTATACTTTACTTTTTTAATATTTAAAAATAGAACTAGTTTATGCATGATATGTTATATGTTGTGTGACAGTGTGAGTTTGATTTATTATTAGTTTCTTACTAAGAATACAAAATTTTCTCGCATTATTAACACAACCAATATATATATTTTTAAGAGAAAGAGTTCGAATCCTCCCAATTTAATGGTTAAGAGTTAGTGGCTTATCCATATTTATTAAAAAAAATTACTGAAAAAGAGATACAATATCATTCAACCTACATGCACAAAATAATTATAAATAATGCTATTTTTAAACACACCATATATCTCTAGCATGTCAATGGCAATCACAACAAGATTAAATTAAACAAAAATCATAAACATATATAAAAAAATCAAAAATAAAAAATTGTTTACTATATCCCTAGCTAATAAATAACAATGGTCATCATCACTGACATGTATAACCACAACAATTGGCAACAAAGTTTTTCCTCATTCATCAGGTAATCCAATCCATGAGATTTTCAAGACAAGTTGATAAGACAGCCTAATCCTCCCTAACAACACCACCTTATTTACTTCAACTTGTGCTCCCACTTCCCCCACCTTTCACTCTCCATCACCTATCCAAAGATATTTTCCCTTGTCCTCTTCCTCTAAATAAACATAAAATTGTATTATATATCCATGATATATATATATACACACACAATAAGGTGATGATGTTGCACCTATTATTACAAATATCAAACATCACACATGCAACTCTTATGTATATTCTTGCGCTCGCGGGCGCACAATTAATCAAGCTTAGTTCCATATCAATTATGTAAACATCGGTTGTGCGCTGGATGATCTTTATACTTATAAAGTCCCCATCAGATCAGCCATTTGGCGCCGGACACGGTGTGCCATGGCATATATGCATATATATGTATATGTTTTACATATATTATATATGAGTGATCTATTTGGTCATATGTCATTTATTTTGATTGATGAGAAAGTATGGAGGGGGACCATAGAACCATGCGACATAGTTGTCTATCTTAATGCATGCAATATAACTTTTTTTTGGCAATTCAGGCTTGTCTTCACCTCCCATTTTGTCTTTACAAACTTTGTCTTCAACTGATTCAAGCACATCAATATTCATCATCTTAATTCTTAAACAAGCAACTTCTTCAATTCTGCTTTATTCATCGACAAAATTTTATCGGTTCACTGTCATCGATGATGGTTTTCATTTATTCTATGATCCTTCCTCTTTTTTTTTTTCTGTCAAAAGTAGCAATTCAAGACACAACACACAACATACATAAAGGAAGCATATGTTCTCTTGATTTGATGCCAAAATACTTGTTCAATGTCTCAAAACATTCTTATAATGACCTAAAAAATATTTTGTATTTATATATATGCATGGGCATAAATTCTCCTAGTCAGAGCCTTGTCATGCATTTAGGGGAATAATATTGTTGGAGATAACTCTAAGTAGGGCAACCCTTGTATTTAGAATTCCCACCATGCATTATTAGGGATATGGCATCATGAAATGCTTTCATTATCCACTCAAACTAAATATTCTTTTAGCTGTTGTAAGTGCTAGACTCTAACTATAATTAATGCATTTATAAGCTTTTGCATTCATTGCTTTAATTTGTTACGCTTTGATACATTGTTTAAGGTTTTAGAGAGGAAAGGTGATTGAGTTTATAATGATATATGATCAAATGGACTTCATGAAAGTCACTTTACGTGGAATCATTAACAAGATTATTAGAATCTTTGTACTTATCATGGAATGTTCTTTTGTATTTTGTCTCATAGTTATCCTTCAGTTGTGTGTCATTCACTCAACCTTTTTCTTAACTCATGAATGGGTTTTGAGTGGCTTTTTTCATGTGCAATTAATTTAATAAAAAATTAATTTTATTCATATGCCAATATTTTTGTGATTAAAAAAAAAGGTTTATATATATATTAGTCTTTTTTTACATTAAGTGATACAGTTACTAAGGGTCCGAGAGAGAAGATGGAGGATTCCATTGTTGCCATCCACCAGAGTCTGGATTTTTTAGGCCCGAGGAGGAGTCAGGAGGCGATGTTCCTTCTGAGGAGGCTCAAACTTAGATCAAGGGCTAGTTGTTATTGTAATTTTTGTTTCTGCCGCTTAGTGGTGACCTGTGTCGTGGTGTCTTTTTGGGTTGTCTTCACTCTGTGTTGTACCACTTCTTGTAGTTATTTTGTTGTTTCTTGTTTTGTTCCCCTCTGTCGGCAGGTGTGTCGGTAGTTAGAGGTCTTTTGTTCTGTTTCCTCGTTCTATTTTTTAATTGAAGTGATTTATTCACCTTTTCAAAAAAAAAAAAAAAATTAAAATATCATTTAATTGTTTATATACACTAACTATTTCTATAATAATTCATTTAAACAAAAATTATGAGCTTTCGTTGAAAGTTTTTTTAAAATTATTTAAATTAAAACACGCTTATTTCAAGAGTAGATGGAAACTGAAAATTATATAATAATTAAAACAATAAAATTATTTTCTTTGTAATTATGTAAAAAAATTAATATAATTAAGTTTTATGAATAGAGTTTTGGTAGATTATAAAACTTATTATAAAAAGTAAAAAACACTAATATAATCATGAAAGACTTAAAAAATCTGAAGCTTTCTTTTATCCACAAGCTTCAATTGAATAAGATTGACAAGATGGAGCCCCTAATTTGGACCAACATTTGTCCTAAACAAGGAAAGCTTAATCTTGACTCATTTAGTGGGACTTTAAAAGCAATATTTTTAAATTAGTGAGCAAAAAGTAATAATTAATGGAGAAAAAGAAAAGAAAAGAAAAGAAAAGAATAAGATTATGAGAGTGATACATGAACCAAACATAGTCAAGGATTTAAAAACCGGACCGGTTGGTGAACCGGTTGGCCAACCGGTTCGCGGTTCAACCGGTCCAACCGGTTTGACCGACCGGTCCAACATTTTTTATTTTTTTAAATTTTTGTTAAAATAAGAAATGTCAAAAAATCATAAAATTAAAAAAAAAAATTCAAAAAAATCAACAAAAATGCCCATTCATATTAGTGAATAACTCTTGATTAATAACTCTTGACGTTATTAAAATTGTTCAACCGGATTTAATTTTTTCAAATAAATAAATATTTAAAAATTAAAATAATAATAATAAATAAGTAAAAATAACTTCAAAAATAAAGAAAAAATAATAAAAAAGATACAAAATTACATATTGCAAATTTAAATTACCTTTATAAGGCCACAAAGTCTTAACTTTATATAAAATTAAAATTTTTAAAATACAAATATACAAGGATACAACTATACAACAAATATTAAAAATAAAGAATTAAATAAAATATTAGTATACAAGTATACAACAACAATAATGATTAAAAAATAAAAACCAAACCATTGAAATGTTTGGTTTAATACTTTAATACTTTAATTTTAATGATTTAATTGTTGATTAGCGTAAAATTATAAGTTAATTATAATAAATTAATGATAATAAATCATAATATATTAATATCTTCAAGTATTTTTGTTTTTCAAGTATTTTTTTTTTTGACTTTTTTGCCTTTTTGAAATTTGGACCGAGTTAATGAGTTTATTAACTTTATTTAAGTTTTTTTAATTATAAAATAAATAAACTAATTAAATAATTTAATTAATAAATTGGCCGGTCCGGTTCAACCGGTTCACCGGTTCACCGGTTGAACTGGTTGAACCGGCCGGCCCGGTTCTTTACTATTTTATGTGAGTAATCGGCCCGGTTTATCGGCCGGTTCCCGGTTCAACCGGTTCAACCGGCCGGTCCGGTCCGATTTTTAAATCATTGATCATAGTGCCATCCTTACATCTTTATAAATTTTATGAAATAGTGACATCTAATTATACTATAATTATATTATAATGGTTACATTATTAGAGAGAAAAGAAAGAGCATGACCATGTTCTAGTCTTAGAAGGAGATAACAATAAAAGAAAAGGCATTAGAAGTTAGGGGACCCATATTTAATTTTAATTGGGCATCCTTATCTATTTATAATGATAAAATTATTTGCATACTCCAATAAAAAGTGAATTTTTACTAATATATATTTTTTATAAAAGTAAATTATTATTATTTTTTTGCTTATATATATTTATAACTAAAAATTAATTTAACATTTTATAAAATTATAATTTATTATTTTTTATTTTTTTAGATATATGGCCCAAGAATAATTACTTTATGGGATATATATATATATATATATATATATATTTGATGTTGGTACACTACAAGAAAAATGAGCTATAGCGGCGGATTTTTTCGCCTCTATAAATAGTATTTCTGCTGCTATAGACCAATTGCGGCGGATGCAAACTTTGCCACTAAAACTTTAGTCGGTATAAGATATGTGCAGTTTTAGCGGCGGATTAACAATAGCTGGTACATGGCCTATAGCGGCGGATAAATCCGCCGCTATAGGCTTCAAAATGGAAACCAATCCTATAATATGCAAACATCCTATAAATATTCATATTTGCTATTAATTTTGAGACATTTAACTGAAAATTAGCATCAACAGTAATTATATTCATACACAACATTCATAAACACAAACCAAAATCTGTAAATGGAAAATTAAGAATAAAATTATGAACATTTTACAAATTTTTTTGTATACAAAATTAAAATGTAAAATAAAAAATATTTAATATACATATCTTTTGAACAAAAAATCAAAATATACTATTATCAAAAGGCCTTTTGGAGCTAGCTTACTCATCAACCATAAAAGATGAGAGGAACACGGCATCTTTTATTTTTCTAGCGAGTGTATGCAAGTGATGTCTCCTTTTCGAGGGAGGCTCATTTAAATAAGCAGTTGCTGATGGAATGGAGCCTCCATAGAACAACAAAAAAGAAATGCACTTGCCTTATCACCAAAAAACAGCTGATTGAATGATGCTGGTATAAATTGTTGAGTTGAAATTAATCAGTCGGATATGCGAGTGAACCATGAAAGATGTTGATTATGACAGTATTGTGCAGGCTCTGAAAGTATGGGTGAGAATCTCCTCATTCAGATCTCGACCTGAAAAACAACAAGAACAAAGGGTCACTGGTGACTTGATGACCAATTAAGATGTGACCAAAACAGTAGGATTTCTGGGTTCTAGCTTTTCCTATAATGACGATCTTGTTCAGTTGCTTCTCTGTTTGAAGCCATTTTCGAGTAGGTAAAACCTCATATACTTCTCGAACTGCCTGCTAAAACCAGAAATTGTCTGTTTAAAAAAGATTTCCCAGAATTCTCCCTGGTAATTTCACCAGTTTTCACACAAATTATGCTAATCTAATCTCTAGCAAAGTAGTTAAATTAACATGGAGAAAGCTATATGCTAATCAACGGATAACCTCCATAATTACCCAAATTTAGCTTGGTCTGGTCTTCGTGTTAACTAGTTTGCATGAAAACTCAACCAAATCCTCTAGTATCTTGGATGTCATAGAATACATCCCACATAATTGAATGTGCAAGAAATCAGTTATGCAAACTCACTAAGGCAAAAGCTTAAAAATTCGAAAACTAATGCAGAAAAGTAGACCAAACAAACCTACAACATTTGCGCAATAAACGCTCACAAGACCAATAGAATGAAATATAAATCCTGATCAAAACACTAACTGGGACAGTTCAGATATTTAGATTATTTATTGCTAATTTATTATTACTATTATTATTACTTTTAAAAAAAGTGGAAATTGCCAAAAACACCCTGTAAGTTTGCAATATTGCCAAAAACACCCCATTAGTTTTGCACTCCCAAAAACCCCTTCCTTTTGAATACAATGATTTTTTAAACCCCCCAAACATCTAACATTGATTGATAGAGTTAATTTGGAATTTTTTGGACGAAATTGTCCCTTGCGTGGGAAGTTGTGGCAAGTGTGATGGGGTTTGACTATAATGCCCCTTAGGGTGCTGATGAGTTTCTATTTAAAAAAATGAAGCTTCTATTTAAAATATGAGGTATGAGGTTACATTTTAAAAAAAATGAGTTTCTGTTTAAAAAAATGAGTTTTCTATTTAAAAAAATGAGTTTTTTTGTTTTAAAAAAATGAGTTTTTCTGTTTAAGAAATGAGTTTTCGTTTAAGAAATGAGGTTTGCTTTAAAAAAATGAGGTCTCTGTTTAAGAAATGAGTTTTTCGTTTAAGAAATGAGGTTTTTGTTTAAAAAAATGAGGTCTCTGTTTAAGAAATGAGTTTTTTTGTGGTGTATTTATCACCCCCAAAAATCTCTTTTATTGCAGTTGAAATTTTGGGCAGATGAGACAAAGCATACGGCTCACAATCACAATCACGTTGCATGAAAAATGGGATTTCGAACCCTAGAATTTTGATCTCCACCTCGATCTAGATCTCGATCTTGCCAGAGAAAAAGGTGCAACCTTTCTATGCCTTCGCTCGACGACGAGGAGCATGCGGTCTTCCCCAGGGTCGACGGCGAAGAAGATGAAAAGAGATGAGGTCGACGACGGGGGAAGGCGATGAAGATGAAGGCGAAGACGGCGAGATCGAACCCCTCGTCGGCGTCGCTTCCTCCCTCCGTTCCTCGTCACGCGACTTAGGCACCATGGATCGAACCCGGAATGATCCCTAACCCTAACCCTATTGCTATCCATGTTGCGGTCTCCGCGATCGAGAATGGTTCCGTTCGAGTTCGACTCGTCTTATCCGAGCGTCGCCACCGAAGACCTCACCACTCCGACCTCCGAGGAACGTCGCCAACCGGATCGCCAACGCCGACAAAGATTTCTCCTTTAAGAACTCACACGAGCAGGCCACCTTCAAGATCGCTCGCCAGATCTGGAGCACAGCACTCAAGAGTTCGCGCGAGATCAGCGACGATGAAATACTCAATGTCCCTACTCAATGAGGTTTCTGTTTAAAAAAATGAGGTCTATGTTTAAAAAAATAAGCTCTGCTTTTAAGAAATGAGTTCTCTGTTTATATGCTTGTTTGTCTTTGTTTAACTATCGATGTTTCCGTTTAATATATTGCGTTTACGTTTAAAAAAGTGCTTAAATATCGTTGTTTCTATTTAAATATGTACGAGTGCAACCTTTCGATGCCTTCGCTCGACGTCGAGGGAGCATCGCGGTCTTCCCCGAGGTCGACGGCGAAGAAGATGAAAGAGATGAGGTCGACGACGGGGAAGGCGATGAAGAGCGAAGGCGAGACGGCGAGATCGAACCCTCATCGTGCGCGCTTCCTCCCTCCGTTCCGTCAGCGACTTAGGCGCCCATGGATCCGAAATCTCGGAATGATCCCTAACCCTAACCCTATTGCTATCCATGTTGCGGTCTCCGCGATCGAGAATGGTTCCGATTCGAGTTCGACTCGTCTTATCCGACGTCGCCATCGAAGACCTCACCACTCCGACCCCGAGGAGCGTCGCAACCGGATCGCCAACGCCGATAAAGATTTCTCCTTTAAGACCCCTCACGAGCGAGCCACCTCGAGATCGCTCGCCGGATCCGGAGCTCGAGCACTCAGCGTTCGGCGAGATCGGTGACGATGAGATACTCAATGTCCCTACTCAATGAGGGTTTCGTTTAAAAAAATGAGGTCTATGTTTAAAAAAAATAAAGCTCTCTGTTTAAGAAATGAGTTCTCTGTTTAAGAAATGAGTTATCTGTTGATATGCTTGTTTGTCTTTGTTTAACTATCGATGTTTCTGTTTAATATATTGCGTTTACGTTTAAAAAAGTGCTTAAATATCGTTGTTTCTATTTAAATATGTACGAGTGGCCAAGATTAATTGGTTTTTATATCCAGGATTAATTTATCACGTAAATATTTGTTTTTCTGTTTAAATATTAATGTTTTAGTTTAAAAAATGAGTTTTATGTTTAAAAAAATGAGGTTTCTGTTTAAGAAATGAGTTTTCTGTTTAAGAAATGAGTTTTTTGTTTGAAAAATGAACTCTCTGTTTAAGAAATGAACTCTCTGTTTAAGAAATAAGTTCTCTGTTTAAAAAAATGAGCTCTCTGTTTAAGAAATGAGTACATGCAAAAAGGAATGCAAAAAAGAATGAAAAAAATGTATGCAAAAAGATTTAAGGGCAATGATGGAATTTCATAATGCAGGGGGTAAAAAGGAAGTGAAACAATAAAGGAAGGGCTGTCTGAGGTATGCAAAACTCACAGGGGCTGTTTGGGAAGTTTTGAAATTATCGAGGGGTAAACAGTAATTTTCCCTTAAAAAAATGAATGTATGCTTGAACACATATCAACCAAGGTGATTGGGTTTAGCAGACAATGCCAAGTGACTATTACATGTATCAAAGTTCATTGCATATTAGAAAATGAAATGCGAACACCACCTGTGTTATATTTGTTGGTGTTCATTATTGAAGAATCTCAATTCATTCACCTAATAGACCATATCCAAACTTTGTTCTATTTCTCATAAAAACTAAAATCATATATTGCCTTTGACAAGGGAAGTTAAAATAGACACAACGTCAAAGTTGAGTCCAAGCTTATAACTTCTCAATAGAGTCCACAACCTACAAGTATATTAAGTGTGTAACAGTAACTGTAGTTTTAGAATGGCCATATTATCAGCCTAGTACTTTATGCAGATAGTATATCATTGTCGAAAACCACGAGATTTGGAAATCAATGAGGATTAGTGCATCTTGGGAGATGGGCAATAGGTAACTGTAGTTATCTGTCATGATGTAGGCATTTCAAAATGCTCAAACCTGCAAGGTATGAAGTTGATCGGAGTTGTACGTGGATATTTAGAATCACTTTACAACGACATACATCCATGTTGGTTTTCTTCTCCCAAAAAAGATCCTCAAGCCAAATGCGAACCTGTTAAAAAAAAGGCCGAGGCAAATCGCATACATCAGACTATAGTTTTGGCATGCACATTAATTGATGCTAGTTCAATGAAACGTTATAGATCAATTGCTTCAAAAATATCTTCATATTTGCAACATTGGTGACATGAAGCCATAGAATTGGAGACTAATACAACATTCAGAGATAACAAAGAGCTAAACCTTATCTGTGTGTGAAAAATGTTCCTACTATTCTATCCAACGTACACAAGATTAGAGCAGTAAAAGATGAAGGAAAGAATATCTTAGCTAAGTCCACAGATTCTTGTTCATAAAAGCATAATGTTCGCACACTGTGATCATTCTCTTGGAGGATACAAATTTGCTATCTTCCAACAGGGATTCCAAACAAGCTAAATGCTGATAAGAATGAATAGACAAATTTTAAATATAATATCAATTACAAAAAAGAAAAAAGAAAAAAAGATGCGCAGGAGAGTTCTACTAACATTAGTGCCATAAGCCTGACAACCCAATAGTTTATCTAAATCAACTTGACATTGGACAGAACGAATGATAGTTGCCGGTGAATTAATGTTATGGGCTTCCTCCACCAAGTCTTCTATAACACCAGAGACCGCAGATCCACAATCCTCTTGATTAACCAAGCCAACCTTGTTTAGAATAATAACATCCTGAAGATGTGATGAAGAGCTATCACACGTTCAACTCAACGATAGTAATTAAAGGTATTGTATACAATAAAGAAAGTAGAATACTAGCATATCAACAGCAAGGCACTCTCAATAGATTATGTTTAAGAAGACTTATAATGAATGGTATTAAATACCATACAAACAAACTAAACAGAGAAAAGGAAAGTAAAGGAGAGATACTGTGAATGCAATTTGAAGAAATGCTTCAGGAAAAGAAGTGGAATTCCGATGCTCATCAAGCTTGGATTTTTGGCATCAACAACCTAAAATTTGAGATGCAATTGGATTTTGTAAATTCAGGGCACTGCCAACATGATTACACTGGAATGACAAGGGAAGCATGAAAAATAGGTCAATATGATGAAGAAAACTCACTATAATTATAGAGTCAAGTTTCACTGATGATTCCAGCTGATCATCCAACCAAAGAATAGATACCAGGGTAGCAGGATCAGCCAGTCCCGTCGTCTCAAGCAAAATATCATCATGTCTGTAAAGTAAAAAATCTATGTCATTAATTTAATACAAAAACTATAGCCAAGAAATATGAGCTCTAATCCAAATCTCTACATGTCACAATCCCATTCAATTCTCATGATTATTCTCCCCATATGCCCTTTAATTATAGTCAGAAAACTGAACAAATGTGATCCAATATTTTTCAAACTTGTAACACTATCAAGTCCATTCCATTATGCTTTGAAATGTATACTCAAATCAAACAGTGGATGAAATAACAATAACTAGATTTATTAGAAAATAAGAGACCTCTGTTTCTTTTGCACGAGCTGCTCCAAAGCTTGGACAAGATTATGCTTAACAGTACAGCAGACACACCCATTGGCAAGTTCAACCCACTCCTCAACAAGTGCACCATTCTCTCCCTCATTGATCATTGGCCTTTCAACTCCAGTCTCCGGCCCAAACTCATTCAGTATCACTGCAATCTTCTTCCCATGTTCCGCAGTCAATATGTAATTAACCAGCTAAAAGTTCCCCACATTCACCAGTCAGTAACTCAAAAATCATTCATGGATTCAGTTCTAAATTTCTTGAGCTACATTATCACAAGCTTTTCAAAGTAAAATGCGTTCCTAGACCTAATCATTTTCATTATATTATACTGCTTCTAAATTCCAAAATTTTCTTTGAAAATCCAAAGAAATTCAATTCCACAGTAGGGAAAAGGAAATAAACCCTAACATTAGAGTTTTGAAACCAAAATCGAATCAATACTTCATGTAAATGCTAAATCACTCATTCAAACAACTATTAGAGCTTAAATTTCAACAAATTAATCAAATAAAATCTCAGGAAAACAAGACATAAACCCCAAAATACCAAAATTTTATCATAAAAAGCTCTAAATTAAAGATCAAATAGGGAAATTAATGATATCGCGAGATCACCGTGGACTTGCCGGCGTTGAGGTAGCCGGTGATTACTATAACGCCTGCAGGAGGATCCGGTGAGATTTCCAGGATTAAGAAGCCACATGAAAATTGGGCAGAAACGAGATTCCAACACCTCCACAAGCTTTTCTATCGCTGAATCTGACCGAAACCCTAGCGAGATGGTCCGCCAGAGAGAACGGAGAAGCCATTGCGCCAGAGAATATGGAGAAGCCTTTGTGCCAAAGAAAACGGGGAACCAATGCAAGCGATTATGAGAGAGAAAGTATTTAAGGCACTAAGAAAGGGTTTAAGGCACTTTAAGCCAAAGGCTTTAGTAATTAAAAAACTATGAGCGGCTAATATTAAATTTTGCCACTAATATCTGCTGCTATAGCTTAACATCCTTGTAGTGGTATATTAGTAATTTGAGAGTTTTGAGAAGCTTATATACTTTTTAAACTTGCATTTGTTGTTAATTGCCTCTGTCACTTATTTATGTTTTTTAAAAAGAATTTTAATATATATATTTTTTTAATTTTATTTTAGTTGATTACCGTCCAGTTTAATAAGAAAGATAAGAATAGCTAAATATATTTATTAATTTATTTATTTTTAACAAAAGTGACAAATGTCGTTCCATAAGAGATTGTTAAAAAATAAGCAAGTATGATGATATACAAATTCTAATTGCTTAATTATTGTTCATTTAAGAGCTTTATAGTATTCTCTAGTCTTTACACAGTAATACTGAATCCAACCTGGGACTCATACATTTTTAGTTATACATATATAAATATATATTAGTTTATTAAATAAAGCTTGTGTATGGATTTTTTAAGTGCCACATGGAGTGCAGTCAAATCCTTATCTCTTTCATTAATGATTGTTTTTATTTTTATTTTTTTTATAATCTGAATCTTGTTCGTCTGATTATTCTTATTTATATTATATTTCAGTATATTTGGATGGAGTTTTTATTAATGATATATATTATTAATTTTTTTTTAATTTGGGATATTTTTAATGTCTAAACTGCTTCCCTTCACCCGTTTTTATTCCTAAATTTTAAAAAATTAATTTGATCAATGAATTAAAACAATAACTAATTCCCACACTTTTATGAGCATTAATTTTTCATTAATCAAAACACACATATATATATATTTTATAAATGGGTGATAAATATTTTTTTATTTATTTTTTTTATTGTGCTTGAGAGGTTTTTAACTCGAAACCTCTCAAACACAAGTAACTATAGGAAACCGCTAAGTTATGTTTTGATTCCTATATACACATATACTACTGTGGCAAATTAAGAATAAATAAATTTAATATCGAATTTATATAATATTTCTTCAAAATAATTCCCACACTTGTTCTTAATATATACAAATGTGCCACGTAATTTCCACAGTTGTAATAATTTACTAATTAAGAATTAATGGTTTAATCTTAAATTAGTTTAAAATAAAGACGGCATTACATCATAGATATATAACTAATTAAGATTTAATGATAAGATCAAAGTTTAACATACAAATTAAACTCTATTAAACCATGCTTACAAATTTCACCTAAAATAATTAACAAACTCTAGTCTCAAATTCTTCTTAAATATATACCAAATTGTCAAACATTATACTCTTTTTATTACTAAAAAAAACTTTAAAAGGAATCATTAAATAAAAAGAAAAAAAAAAAATACAACCATACTCAACTACTTTAACTACTTCCAATCTTGTTATCACTACAAGTGTGATGACTCCTACCATTGCCATTAACACTGCTCTTATTACCATTATTATTTTCCATAAACGAGCTGATCGCCGCCGCAAGCGCCGCCGTGAAGTTAGGGTCTGCGGTGATAGCACTTACCGTATCGGCCAACGATGTCACCGGAAAATTCTCCGGCTTGACCGAGTGGCCATAGAGTGCATGGCCAAACAATGCAGTTGGTGTAGTTGTTGTTGTTGTTGGTGGTGGTGGTGAGAATGGAAGTGAGAAATGAGAACCATTTAGAGGTTTTTGTTGTTGAATAGGGTTAGGGTTTTGAGTTAGGTCAAGAGTGATAGTAGGGAATGGAGCTGATGCTGAGATAGTGGCCATGGTTGAGGTGCTAGGTAACATTGTTCTTGCAAATACACTGGAGTTCATCAGTGTATCAGAGCTTGACATGGGGCCGGAAAGGAGCATCGAGACTGCGGCGGAGGTGGTCGAGGCCATCGCCATCGCTGCCGGTGGCAACGGGTGGTTGTGGCTCCCTTCATATGTTGTCACTAGTATTGTTCGATCGTCTGCGCATCTTTGTACCTGTGATAGGTCATTGTTCTTTTTTTCTTAGTTTTCTTTGTATTGGAATTTATGTTAAGATTGTTAGAGTTTCTAACTCGAATTCTAATTGATCTTACCAAGTAATGTGATTTTTTTAAATTATAATTTTTTTATAGAAGAAATCAGAATCAAAACTAAGCAAAATTGACTTAATTAATATATAAAATATTTTTACAATACAATTTTATAATTTTAATTAATATTAAATTTTTATTTATGAGATACACATTATTTTTTTATTAGAACTTAAAAAAATTCTTCTTATATGAGGTGAGGGGTTTATTATTGATTTTAGACTACAATAAAAATAGTCGATACATTATACATGACGTTTAAGCTATTAAATTACAAAATAATTGAACTATTATATAATAATTTAATTATTTTATATAACTATCCATTTAATTAAAAACAAGTCGTGAAATCAATAAAAAATCATTTTATATTAAAAAAATCATTTAAGTCTGACTTTTGAAAAAAGAAAATTTAGATATTCACCAACATATTGTTTGGAATTGAAACTAATGCAATATTCTTTTAACATACGATCATAGGCAACCATCATAAATAATTATAAGACTTACTTGTTTACGAACGGGACAACCAGCGGCCATTGTACACCGATAATAAGCTCGAGGACATGGATTTCCTTTCGCCATTTTTTGACCGTATTTTCGCCATTGGCATCCATCAGTGATCTACAAATGTTAAGTACGTACTCTTAGTCAAAGAGTATTCATGCATGCATGAGTTCTTGATCAACCATTCAAATTTCCAATTTAATGATTGAAGACTATTTCTTGACACATAATATCTACCAAGCCGAGAAAACAGACCGTACATATTTATTAACAGGGTTAGGTTTTGAAAAACTCAGTGACACCAACAATTCACCCACCAGTACCCGTAGAAATAACCTCCCAATTAATTAATATAATAATAATTTTATAAATAAAAATATTACTTGAATATTATAATATAGTAAAAAATACAATAAAAAAAATGGTTAGCAATGATCAACTACTCACAATGGACGCATCGGAACGAGCCCGGACTGAGACACGGGCCTTCCTCATTGTGGCTTCATGAGCTTGATCAGCATCCTTAGACTGCTGTAATTTGGCATGTTCTCTACTTGGAAGCCATGCATTTGACTCTCTATCAATAATCTCTTCTTTTCCAATCCCTCTTCCTCCCTCTCTATCAAACAAGACCATCTCATTCTTGCTGTTTGCCGGAGTCGGTGATGACCGTTCTCGGCTCCCGCCTTCTGTCGAAGATTGTGATGGCTCTTCCACCATCTCCGTCACATCGGCCACAGTCGATATCTATATGAAGAAGAAAGTATATAAACTAGGTTGATGATATAATATATATATATATATGTATATATATAATTAAAAAAAAGGAGATTATATATATGTATTGTACATTATGATTGAGTGAGTTGCGTTTGTTGAGATCTCTTTGTTGCATTAGCCTTATAAGATGCATGTGAAGAGCTTCATAAGCTCCACTGGCTTGGCTTAACATGTTTCTAAGATTCTTGTTCTCTTCATTCAACCTTCCAATCTCTATTCTCATTGCTGTCATCTGAAACCATGACAAATTTTAAATGAAATTTCAATATCAAGAAATATATATGAATATATATACACACATACAAGTTTACAAGATTAGTTACCTCCATGTTCCTTTCTTTCTCTTCTTCATCAGGAGACAGTCCATCATCTAATGTTGATTGCTCACTGCTAACATTTACAGTGAGTTGCAATCCAGTCTGTGGATATATATATATACATATATAAATATATATATATGAGAAATTAAAAGGAAAATATATATAGTAGAAATGGGATACAAATTATATATGGATCAAGAGAATTAGGAATACAGCATGGATACATACATTGATGGCAAGGTCTTCTTTTTGGGTGGCACTAAGAGAGGGCACCTTATGATCTGAGTTCACCCTCTTCTTGTCCTCTGAGAAGAAGTCCATTTCTCCGATGACCCGCCTTTTCGGTTCACTGCCTTCGTTCTCGCCGGAACATAGGTTGACAGAGAAGTCGACACCGGTGAAGCAGTGGTTCATATGATCCATACTATAACTCTGCATCCTAGTTTCAATAATAACCAAGAAGAGAAGAAGATGCTGATGAAGGAGGAGGTGATCAAGTATTGAGGGGGACTCAAGAGTGTTTTAGAGGGTTAATATATAAAACCAATGGTGTGAGACTAGTAGAGCTTCAATCGGGCCGGGCTTGCTCATTTATGTAAATTTACATATACATACATTTATAAAAACATTTATAAAAAGATAAAAGAAAACCCCTCAATTTATGTTTATATTAAAATTTATGATCTAGATAAATATATATATATATATATATGTAATGATGAAAGAAAAATATAGAGCGGGCTTATAAAGGCCCGACCCGTTAAGGGAAGTGAAGGCGTGAGATCTGGGCTCAGAGGGTTGAATCCGATCGGGCCGGCGAGTCCAACGAGAGGAAGGGAACCCGGTCAACAAGGTTGACTGAACCCACGGCATTAGCCTGTTTGACCCAAGGGAACCAGTGTCGTGTTGCCACGTCAGCTAGAGAGGGGAAGTGACGTGGGGCCCGCGCAATCCATAGGTTTGTTTTGGGATGATCTCGCACGTGCGGGTGTGAATGTTCTCGTGCCGGACTCTCCGGTCGGGTTGGACTTCTCGTGGAATGGATCACGTAGGGGATCTAAAGGACGTTCCTGCCCTTGAGATCTCACTTTATTACGAGTTTTTAATGAACCTTTGAGTTTAAATACCGTGCATTTACTAATATTAGTGCAAGTATGTGACTTTGTGGCGATGAATGTGGTGGCGCTGTTTTTTTTTTTACTGATATACCCTCGTTTAAAAAAAAAATCTTATAATATTTTTATATATTTTTGAGTTTTATAAATTTTTATTTTTTATTTTTATGAATGTGGACAGGCCACGAATCAAGAACAAACATATGTAAAAAATTGAGTTTTATAACATTTGTGTCCTCCATTTGCACAAACTGAGATTTGAAGCGGCTTTTTTAGCGGAACAAATATTTTATGCAGGGGATTCAATGTCAATAGACTAAACAATCATTCGTAAATTTTCAAAATTTTAAAAATGAAGTGAACTTAACAATATTATATATATATATATATAGAGAGAGAGAGAGTTTTAAGATATATTTCTAAAATTACAATATATCTTGTAATTTTTGATATATTATAGAATTTTTTAAATTTTTATTTTTGATTTTATTTTTATAAATATGGACAAGTCACTTGTCAAGACACGTGAGAAGTTGAACTTTATAACACATACCTCTTCTACATGCATGAGTTATGGTTTGAATTGAATTTTTTAAAATAATGAATACGCTATATAAAGACCTAATGTTAATAGATCAAACAATGATTAGTAAATTTTCAAAATTTAAAAAATTAGAAGAAATTAACTATGTAAAAAATATAGTCAACATCTCACGTGTGAAAGAGTACAAATAAATTAAAAGAAATAAATAAATATGGTACATATGATCATAAAAACATGAAAGGATTTTTCAAGATCCCTCAACCAATGGCCAATTAAGTTACACTCATCTTCCAAGTCAATCACTAACCAACCCTTGCGGACGTATGTCATCCATGGCACCATAAAAAGGAGACCATGCAAGGTGGCTAGCTGAAATTTTGGACTTAATTTTGCGAGGACTTTTTACAAAAAAAGGCAATTGTCTTGGGAATCTTCTCACGGGGGAAACTAACATTTCAATTTAATGGTCTATTTGATTGTTTGTTTATTGCAATGCCAAACTCGGGAGACTTATAATCGTATATTTCTGACTCTTGAAGGATGCTCGCATGTCATCTTAATTCTATGTTTTTTTCATTTTAAGTTATGTGGTGTTTTTTCTTTGATTGTAGTTTTTTTGGGGTTTTTGAAATATAGTTTTTTGGGTTTTGCTCTTTTTTGGATTAGTATTTATTTTTTGGTACTATTTTTCTCTCTTCTATTGGTCTCTGTAATTATGTCTATTTTTTTAAAATATATGTGGTTATTTATTAAAAAAAAAAAAATCGTCTGACAAGTTTGATTACATACCTTGGATGGGAAATTTAAAATATAAAAATGCATTAACTTGACTCACACTAACAATTCAAGCTTGGTTGGGCTTGAGAAGGAAATATATATATATATATATATATATAAACATTACTTAAAATGTGGAAGTGATTTACTATGTCATTCATGAAGAGCACTTGCTTTTCATGGTTGAAACTTGACTGGATGGTACTTAAAATCATAATCATAACAAGTAGTACTTCACTCTCGCTTCATGCTTAGATTTACAAAATTTAAGTAAAAGAGCTTCAGTTAATTAATGGAGGCCTCATGCTTTCAATAGGTGTCCTTGGCTGCAATGAAGTAAGAAGCAAGAAGCAAGGTAATGTGGCAGGCAATAATTTGTTAAAATTTAATTTCTAAGATATATTGAGTTTTAAAAAGAAAAAACTTCTAAAATATTTTACTTCTATTTAAACATTATTTCTTAATTAAATATTGAAAAACTCAATCCACAACAATTTATTTATCTTTTAAAAAGTTACCAAACTTTTTTAAATCAAAATAAATAAATAAAGAAACATAAAGAACTTCAAAAACAGAAATTTAATAGATTTGACCATTTTTGCCAAAAATCAAGACAGTATAAGAGAAAACTCTTAGCACCTTATAAAAATCTCCTATAATTCACTAAACCAGATTTATATAAAGAAAAATTAACTATAATTTTCCATTAATGAAATTCAAACCAACTGTGATATTATTGCAAATTGCAGGGTCATAATAACCCACCTGCAAATTAAGCTCTTCACCCTGCAAAATGAAGCCATAAAGGATGTTCACTGAACCAACAAGACAATCTCATAGTCTAATTAGTTGGTTGACAGACAATAGATGCAAAACCAACACTTAAAAGCAAGAGAAATTGAGCACACATGACAGCATATGAAACTGGAAGGGCAAGAGTATATCCAGTTGCGGCGGCATTGTAACTAGACGAAATATCAGTAACGAAATTATCTGCTGACAGCAGTGTGAAACATTATTTACATAACACGAGAAACCGTCATGCAACACCATTAGACAGATAAGATAAAGTTTTTAACATTTTGGTATTTACATTTGGTACTAGGCAGCTTCTGCGAATCCAACTCGCAAATTACCATAATCAAACACTGTGTGATAAACACCCATGAAGACATCTCCAAGAATCCTGCATGAAGAGCAAAAGGTTAGGTTATCGATAAATGATAAGATACTCAGAGTAAACATGGTAATTAGGATGAGATGAGTACCATAGAGGGCCCCGAGGAGGTGGTACATCCAAGGCAGTGAATCCACTGACGCACTGGGCTGCAACTCCATCACCAACCTTCAGAATGTACTGTGCACACGAATACGAAAACAATTTTAGACAAACAAGTAGACGAGGGATTTAACTCAACAGCATACTAATTTTTGTCATATGTAACGATTTAAACGAACCAGAATAGAAAGTCAACCAGAAGGCCATGCAAAATAAATAATAAATATTACTTCCAAGTTCTTTTTTAAAAAACCTGAGCTATGTCTACTTTTGCAAGTCACATCTTCCATTGAGATGAAAATAAATTACAAACAGAAATATATATAAATATATATATATATATATATATGCGTCTAAAAATTAAAATAGTTTATTTAATCTTTTTTTTTAAAAAAAAAAAAACCTTTAGCTTTGACTGCATGCTCTTGATACAGACATTAGAGGTTGATGATTCACTAAGGAGTTCATCTGATGACAATTTTGTTAAGGATGAAAGAGACAAGTTTCTATGCATTCAAGCTTACAACATATCATTATTTCTATCATTAGTTGGGTATACAAAACGAAGCTACATGGCTGAGTATGTTCCTCAGTAGAACAAAGAATTTGAAGTTAGGATAAGGCTTAATTGGTTTAAGTAATTGGTTATGGATTCCAAATTTTGCAGTGTACTATCTGCATTTAAACAAGTTCTGCAGCCAATAAATCAGTCCTGAATCTGGTTGGTATTCATTGAGCGATATCCCTAACAGTAGGCAGTACACCATGTATATTGATTTATTTCTATGCAGCTAAACTTCAATGGAAAAGACAATCTAAGGTTCCCAACACTATCAAAATGCAAACAGATGAAAAAAGAAGCAGACAACCACCACACAGGCAAGAGAATTTTAGAAAGTAGATGTGTTCAATCCTAAATCAGAACAATAACAAAGAAAAATACCATAGCTCAAAATAAGAATGGAAAAATAATTATTACTCTACTAAAGATAGATGAAGACTGGGCCTAATGCAGTGAGAACAGACAGCACTGTACCTGCTCTGCACTGAGCTCAAAAGTTTTACCACCAATGGTGAAAGAAACACCAGGCATAGATGCTACGCTATTGCAGTCAACAGATGATTCTCCCATGGGACTAGGCAGGCGTTCACATAGCTGCAATAGAACCCAAGACATGAGACATGGTGTCACTGCGCTTTTGAATACAGTGGCAAGAAACTTTTTACCTCATTGATGTAGCTCAAAATTCGTTCCTGAGTCTGGTTCTGCCTCAGTTGGTTCTGCATCCAAACCACAGCCATCTCGCATGTAGAACACATAGCATCACTTCGGCCAACTCCTTTGTCACTCACCACACTCTCAATACCAACACTGCATAGCATAAATTGCAGCTTAATTAGAATCACAAAATTGAAAACAAAAGCATGACCAATCATCAAAACAAATAGCATCTTATGGTTAACTTCGTACCCGACTCCTCGAGATCCATCAAAGGTACAAAGGCCAATCTGAGAGCAGATCTTAGCAGGTTGTGACTGCAGAGGAAATGAGCTAAGTATGGGTCTCAATAAATCACAAAGATTATAATAGTTATCAAAAGAAATAATATCACACATACCTCTGCCAAAAGCAAATCCAAAATCTGTTGCCCATATTGTGCAACAACTGCTTTGCACTCTTGGCTAACCACACCAGAAGCGCCAATTTTATGGTTAATTTCTGCAATTATGGTCTGTAAAAGGATGCCAGGAAGGTCAGCAGGTGAAAAGAAGATGATAACAGTGCAGCATTAAAACAGTACAGGAAGAAAAACATATTTACGAATACAACCAGACTTGACAAAGATAGCATATAGATACCCATCATCAGCAAACAACTACCACCACAACATTGAAGGGGAAACGTTTGCACGAGGACAATTCCTTGTTCACAATGCCACTTAAAGTTCCAAGTGTTGGTGTTGAAGTGCTGGATGGTCGCTTAATTACATTTGAATTTTTGAAGAGTGATAAAAGGGTGCACAAGTATACATGAACATCAGAGAAGTTTGTTAATAATAAGCTGCATGAATGACCTAGTGCGAACAACAAGATCTTGAAATATCAAACTGGATAAATCCAAGTAAACTTTACAAGTAAATCCTATAGAAGGAAGTGGGCATGATAAATTCATGAGAGCTCATAAAACAAGAACATGTAGGAAAATAGATCAAATGAATTAAAATAGAGCATGGTAAATTGAATGCCCAAATAGAAAAGTGCTAACTGACAAATACGGCATAATACATGTATAAACATTGAAGGTTTGGTAAAAGTACTTACTGTTGGACCCGCAATTAAGGAGGTTCCAGAATCTGCAATTGCCGAACAGCCTCCGGAACAGAACCCTAAATCAAAAATATAAACAGCACATCAAAGAGATGCATTATGAGAAAGCTAAAAAGACACACAAAAAGAAAAGGATGGTCTCGTAGTTACCTGAAGACTGACCACCAATGAGAACATCTCCCATATCAAACTGCAAACAGACAGTTTAGGGTTATATGTCAGGTATTACTAGATACATGGTAGTCCATGCCACAGTATATTAGTAATTCAAGGAGTCAAACAGCCCAAAATAGTACATATCTACCTGCCAGTATCCTTTGTGGGTCACAGGGACATATGTATGTTCACCTTTGTAATGATTTGGGTCAGCCCCTCCAAATACAATTTCACCTCCTTCCCCTTCATCGGCATTCCGGTTAAACCAAAAGGAGAAAACAGGTTCTTTGACTAGCCCTTGTTCAACCATATTGTACCTGTTTTAGTTGTGAGAGGCAGCTCATGATACTATAACCAAAAAAAAAAATCCCAAGACTTTTCTATACTAACTGTGAAAAAAATGCTGGAGAAGAAATTTTTTCAGAAAAAAATACAGGATTGTATATCACCAAATATGCAACAAAACAACTTGCTATTATTACATTGCTTGCTAAATTTATTTTGAAAAGAAAGGCCCACCTAACATGTAAAGGATAATTTGGTATCTCCCACAGTGATTGCATAAACAGATCAATCACCAAAACACAAGCAGAAGCCCATAGAACATTTCCTTTAGTGAAGAATTTACACCAAAATTTGAATGTACATATCCCACAGGTTGAACACAGTTGAAATTACAGCAATGGTGGGGACAGTTCAACAAACCACAAGCATCAAGTACCTGACCCCAAATTCTTTGCTTACTAATGCATGGAAATAAAATTTAATAGTTTCATGGCAAGCTAACCAAATGAAATCATTATATTTATAATATCATTACAAATTTCCTCTCATAGAAATGACCTTTATTGGTGAAACTTGAAAGTGTGGTCAAAACATATGGCTAGTCTTGAACAGAAACTTTAGCCCTCACATCAAAACCATATTCAGAAAAGTGGCAAATATATTGGCTAATTTTGAACAGAAACATTTATAGCATAATTTAAAGATAGAGGACTAATATCATTTAACCAATTGAAGGTGGTTTGCGTGATTGATGAAACCTACAGTCTGAGATCAGCTTCAGTATCATAGGTTAAAAAAAAAAAGATATCAAGCAAGCAACAACCCATGCATGATTCTGGACCGATGAGTATATAGTTTATATTAAGTATGCACGAGAAAGTAGCATACCATACGGGCTTTGCATTGCCAACTGAGATCTCTTGAAATCCAAGTCCAAGAATACCATCAAATTTAGCCACCAAGAAAGTAACACTTGGCTCCCTGGTAGCCTCAATAAAAGCCTAAAAGAACTTCAATATAAGTATATGCATTTCCGTGATAGCCAGATACGCTTAAAAAGGCACAATAAAACTACAGAATAAGTGCTGATGTACAAACCTGATCCTCAGCAACAACACCACCAATTTTAACATGGTCTTCACTAAAGAAACCTGATATTGCTCCAGTGCCATAGCGTATATCAGCACGTTTTCCTGCTCAAAAGTAGAAAATCATTATGACAGCTGAAAGATCATTGTGAAGAAGTAAGCCATTGCATAACAATATTTTCAAAGCAAAGCAGTCGGCAGAAGATTTCAATAGCATGTAACAGATAAACCATGTAAGAAAACTGCTGACCATGATAAGACAAACTTCCCATTGCATTGAACTTCCTACCAACTAAAGGTTAGACCAAAGATATCATATTGGGCATCTTGGCAAATGGACCTAAGAAGGGAATTGTCATGCAAGCAAAAGTCTCCATTAATGCATTGGATTCTTCAATATTCCTATTCCATCCTTCTATAAACACTGCCAGTGAATCACAACTAGTTCAAGGGAGAACTATAATACATCAAACTTCCTAAAATACATGTACCATTCCGAATTCTAATGAAAATTCAAAAACAAAACATACAAAAACAATAATAATAATAATAATTAAAAAAAAAAAGGAAATAGAATCAGTAGGCAGCGCAAACCATTCTTCTTGTAGGTGCTTGATTGACTGGCCTTGTACTTGGAATGAAAGAAGCAAGCAAGCTGCAACCACAAAACACCTCAGTTCAGCAGCTCACATACAAACATCAACAATCTACTAGCAATCACCTACGGAACAGCTCACTCACCGAGAAGTAACATTTGGCAGATGGTATCCACAGGTTTGAGCTCCCAGTATCAAAGATGACAGTGAACTTCTGAGAAGGCGTACCAATACCGATCTCCCCAAAGTACTGGGCGTTCATGTAGTTCTTTAGAGCGATGATATCGGTGTCCGCCCCCGCCTCTCCGAGGCCATTCCGGAGCCCATACCTGCGATCACTCAGAACCCTCCCTTCCTCCGATGAGAGACGTGCCGCAAGCCGGCTGTTCTCGTCGATGGGCTTCTTCTTCAACCCGATCCTCACCAGTCCCTCAGCTGATGATGGGGCAACAAGCGGGAGCAAGAGAAGCGACACCAGCACAGAGGCCGCAACGCCTCCACCTTTCATCCCCATCTAAATCAATGAAAAATCACAACTTTTGCATCAAAAATCAAAATGCAGGAAGCTTGATAATCTAAAATCGAAATAAACACAGAAAATCTTCACTATAAACTTCTGAAATCACAGAAACAGGAACTACAACAAGAAAATCCACAAGAAAAAACCCTACACAGTTCCAGACAAGATCAAAAACCCTAAAACAACGAGGCAGAGGAAAAAACTAACACAAATCGATCAGAAATGCAACCTAAATCCGGAACCACACGAGAAAAACACCTTGATTGATTGCAGGATCAATGGAAATAGAGACGAAAACAGCTCACCGATCTGAAAATTTCCGGGAAGAAGAGATAGGGATTTGGGGAAAACGATGCCCTCGTCGAGAAAGGGATTGAAAACGAAAAAAATATGAAAACGAAATTGATAATGAGAAGACTTGTAGGTACAACTACTGGTCAAATATCTTTGCCATCTACCGTAATATCAACCGTCCGATCATCCAATTTGGATGATCGAACGGTCTTATAGGGACGATCTTGACCAGGGGTTGGATTGCAAGGTCTATACTCAGGTCCAGAATTACATTGCTGATGGTTGGGACAAAGTGATATTAGCACGTGCCACTCACGTGTTCAACATTTTTTTTAAAATAGGACAAATGGCCTTTCTGTAAATCTAGAAGGTCTTAAGGGAATATTTGGGAAAATACATAGAATTATATATAAAGGTATGCATATTACGTCAATAATTAATTTAAAAACTTATGTATCATTTTACATTAAGCCAATGATGAAAAATAACCAAATTTTGATGAGAATTATGTTAAAGTTAATTTTTTTTTAATATAATCTTTCTCTTTAAGCCTTGAGAAGGAATAAAAATAATGAATGAAGTTAGGAGTCAATTTAGACAAATTAATTTTAAGCCAATTATTCCCTTATCATGAAAAAATAATATTAATTTTGCTTGACATCTTTTCATCTTTTCTTAATTTTTCTTAAAGCTATATATATATATATAATTTAGGACATTTCAGTGATGTAACATCAAACAACAAAAACTAAATTTGCATTAACAAAAAGTCATTAATTTCAGGATATTAAGTGCATTGCATAAACATATTAACCATCTTCCAAATTTGATTTAGTAGATTTATATCATTCATTTTTTTATTGGATTAACCCAAATGTATTAAATTAAAAAAAATAAAATATAAAATAAAATTTAAGCATATAAAAAATAAAAAATAAGTGTGTTTGGATGGCAGTAATGGAATGATAGGGAAATGAAGTAATGATAGAGGGGGAAAAGGAATGGGTAGGGGATGGTAATGAAAAAGGTGTTTGGTTGGAGGGGTAATTCATTGGGAATGTGAAAAGAAAAAAAGTGGGGTTGTGATAAGATTATATTTTTACCCCTTATATAAAGAAATGATATAATTATTATTTATAAATAAGTACAACATAAATATTTATTTTATTACTATTAATTAATGTTTAATCCAAAAGTAATTTTAAATAAATATTAATATTATTCTGCAATTAAAATTTATTAATGAATTTCAAATGAAATTTATTTTACATAATTATTATGTATATAATAATTACTACATAAATATTTATTTTATTATTATTAATTGATGTTTAACTAGAAATTAATTTGAAATAAATATTAATTTAATTCCGTACTTTGTATATTTTAATTGAATTTGAAGTGATATATATATTCAAATATTTATTATTATAAAATAATTAAAACATAAATATTTATATTATTATTATTTAATGTTTAATTAGAAATGATATTTATTTCAAATAATTATTATTTATAAATAATGTAAAAATAAATATTAACAGTAATTATCTCAAATAACATTTTTACATTTCATACTTAGAATTTTTTAATTAATTTCTAATAATCTTTATTTTAAATAATTATTATTTATAAAATAATTAAATCATAAATATATATTTCATTATTATTAATTAATATTTAACAAGGGCATAATAGTAATTTTGTGTTTTACAAGGCCATAATAGCAATTTTCATATTTCACAAAGGCATAATAGTAATTTTGTAAGAAGGAATGAACCATTCTCCCCAATATGGGGGGAATATATTGGGGGGAATACTTCATTACCTGGGGATTAATGGTGACTAAACAGCATCTCTTATACCATCACCTTAATCAACTTTGCACTAGGAAGCAACCCTAATCAGTGGCGCATCCCCATTCCCATCTTTCGTGCTCTTCACTCAACCGTACATTGTCTCCTTAGTCCAGTACACCTTTGGTAGCCTGCCTGTCTTTACTAGGCTAAATATTATAAATTTACCAAAATACACATGTTTAGTGTTCTAAATCATTTACCAGAATGCGCATTTTGAAAGAAACTGAAAAATTGTCCAGTTTTCAACCTTTTTTATTTTTAAAAAAATTATATAAAAATTGGGAGTAGCTCTCCCTTTTCTATTTCTTTAATAAAAATATTTGAAAATAGGAAAGTTTCTTACGTTTTTATTTTTTTTATTTTTTAATAAAAAATTAGAAAACGGGAGATCCATTTTCCTTTTTATCTTAACGGCCAAACATGGCTGCCTTTAGGGAGTTTTAATTTTTTTTTTAAAATTTATATTAGAAAATAATAGTTAAGTTATATATTTTTTACGTTTTATTTTTTTTAAAAAAAAATACAAATCCTAAAAAATTAGAAAATAGGATGGTCAAACTTGCACTGCTCAAAAACTATTACGAAATACTTAGTACAAAGTAGGACGGTCAAATATGCATCAGTTAGTAATTAGGACAATCAAACCCGCACCGGTCAATAATTAGTACAAAGTACGACGGTCAAACTTTCACCGGTAATTAATACAAAGTAGTGCAGTTAAACCTGCACCAGTCAGTACTTAGTATAAAGCAGGCCGTTAATACTGCACCGGTTAGTAATTAGGACGGTCAAACTTGCACCGGCCAGTAATTAATAGAAAGTAGGACGGTCAAACTTGCACCGATTAGTAATTAGTACAAAGTAGAACGGTAAAACTTGCATCGATCAATAATTAGTACTAAGTAGGATTGTCAAACCTACATCGGTCAATACTTAGCACAAAATAGGACGGTCAAACTTGCACCGGTCAGTAATTAGTACAAAGTACGATTGTCAAATCTGCACCGATTAGTATTTAGTACAAAGTAGACCATTAAAATTTTTTACGACCGTTAGAAAGGAAGGCCACTGATTATTGACTAACAGATATATATATATATATTAAAACAAAAAGTGGAAAACAGGAGCATCTCTCCCGTTTTCCATTTTTTTTAAAAAGTGAAAACAGAAGAGAATCTCTCGTTTTCCACTTTTTATTTATTTTTTTTTTAAAGGAAAACGGGAGATGCTCTCCCTTTTTCATATTTAAAAACTAATAAAAAAATAAAAAAAAAAAAGAAAATGGGAAATTTTCCCGTTTTACCCCGATATGCGCATTCTGGTAAATAATCCAAAATATGCGTATTTTGGTATATATATATATATATATTGCAATATTTAAAAAGAAAAGCCTCCTTACCACTTATAAATACCATCATCAAAACAAAAAAGAGCTAAAAAATTATAAAATTATCTATCATCATGGTGTTGTTCAGCAAAACCAATAAGCAAAGCTTAACAAAGGCTATGCCAAAGTTCTTTAACCACACATTGCAAAGAAACTATCCATCACCATGTTTAGCATGTCATTTACCTTCGAGAAAAAGACCTATTGGCCGAAAAACATGGGCTCATTAACCTCTTCAATAATAAGGATCATACATGATGAGATTCTCTCTATGGTCATTAGAAACCTGCTCTCATGCCATGGCAGTGGGAAATATGCATTGGATCACTGTCACCAACCTCCCACTTCATTGTTGGAACTAGGACATATTAGTGGTGCTTACTCAATCCATCAACGAACTAGTATACATACATAGCAAGAAGATGCCATGCTTAAGTTTCTTCAGGTTTTGGTGCGCCTTTAATGACGTCCTTTCTCCCAATGACCATTACCTTAATGTGGGGATGAGGTTCCTTACTCACCTAAATAATTCTAATACTCTTTGGCTATGTTCAAAGACTTTACGAATGCAAGCCGCCCTCTCCTCTTTATAATCAATTCTAGGTTTTTCCCTTGGGTGGATATCAAGTCTTTTCTTACTGTGGTTAAAGTGAATGTTTTCCACACACCATTAACATGTATTGAACAATTCCCCCCTAGGCTGTTGATCAAAGTTGACATTGAAAAAGCATATGATACTCTAAATTGGGATACCATTCTTGCTACTATGGTGAAAATGCATTTTCCTAGCAACTGGGTCTCCAATATTAATGCTTGTCTTAATTCTACCTCTTTTTCTCTTCTCATGAATGGGTCTCCTACTGATTGGTTTTATCCTTTGAGAGGGGTCAGACAAGGTGACCCCCACTGCCATGCTCAATCTTGCTAAACAGCTTGATCTCATTCCTGGTTTTAATAACAATTTGAGATATAACTTTAACCATCTCATGTATGCCGATGATCTCATCATTGTTACCATAACTACAAGGAAGTCAGCTAGAAATATCAACCTTTGTTTAAATATTTATCATCAGTTGACTGGTCAGAAACATAATCAGCTCAAATCTGAGATTTATTTCCCTAATTGGTTTAACAAGAGGGTTTCTTCTTGCATTTGCTCTATTCTAAACTCCAACCATGGCAAAATTCCTTTTCAATATTTAGGGGTTTTGATTTCTCATAAGCAGATTGCCATTTCCAATTTCAATTCTATGATTGATAATCTTAATGTTGTTGTTGCAAATTTGGCTAAGGCTAAAATTTCCAAGGCTGGCAAAGTTGTTTTAATTAGCAATGTGTTAATGGCTGCTCCAATTTACTATCTTTCAGTTTATCCTACTCCAGATTCTGTTCTTCATAGGATTTCCCAAGTTGCTAGGAAATTTCCGTGGGCAAACAGTGATAATGGCAGGGGTATTCCCATGGTCAATTGGTCTACTATCACTTTTAGTAAAACTGAGGAGGGTATGGGCATTAGAAATCTCCTTAACGTCAAGCACTCTTTAATTGCCAAGAATCTTTTCAACTATCTTAACATGCAAAATTCCATTTGGGTTGACATCCTTCACTTAAAATATGGGAACCACAACTTTTTGACTCACAAAATTCCTTCTACCAGTTCTGTTTTTTAGGGGTTTGATCAAGACTGCTGAATATCTTAAACCAAATATGTGGATTAATTGTGTTAATCCCTTTGATACCTTTGTTCTTCATCACCGTGGATGTTTGAAGTGCCAATTGCTTATAAACTTGTGTATTTTAACATGAATATTGATTTTGAAAACCTTCAATATGATGTTATTATTAATTTTCATTGGGATACTCGTACTCTAAACTTATTATTTGGCAATGATTGGGTCTCTCCGGTGGTCAATCATGGGAAAATCACCCCATGGGAAGCAAATCACTGGGTGTGGTCTTCCAAGACCAACATTAACAAGATCATATGTTCTAGTTATCATTTTCTTAACAACAATCAAAACGTGAATCAACATTGGGAGGGGTGGACCAATGTTTGGAAGCTTGATGTGGCTCCTAGGGCCAAATCTTTCACTTGGTTTATGCTTCAAGGCAAGATCAAAACTTTAGATTTCTTATATCATATGAATTTAGGTTCCCCAAACCTTTGTAAGATGTGTGGCCTCAATTTAGAGACTTCTGACCATCTCTTCAGGAAATGCAACAAAAGCCAAATTGTTTGGAATCTAGTAAAGGATCTTTCTTCTACTTCAATTAACATTTTAGACAATATTAATCATTGAAATTAGCTGGATTTCAATCAGAATTTATTCCAAATCAATTGCTTCTTTGATTGTTACCACCATTTGGTACATTTAGAAGAGTCGTTATAATCTAATATTCAATTATAGAGATCCTGATTTGCTCCAGGGGAACGATGAAGCTTATCACTGGAGACATTCAAATTATATTAATGAAATCATGAATTTGCTTGCCTACTTCAATATTTCGAGAACAGATTTAATACATCAGGCTTGGAACAAGATTGTTGCTACTTTAGCTGGTCAAGAAATCAAAGCTACTCATTTGTCTTTATTTCACAAGGGAATGGAGAAACACTGATCATGAGAATGCTCATTCATGCTGGCTTTTCTGATTGATTTTGATGGTTTTTCTTCTTTTTTCTAGTTCTTTTTCCTTTTTTGTGTGTTTTCTTTTAGTTTTTTCTGGTTTCCTTGTTTGGTTGTAAGTTTGGACTCCTTTTCTTTTAATAAAGAGCTACGTGGTAGCTCTTTTATCCAAAAAAAGAAAAAGTGAATGCTTGCACGCTCCTGCCTTTCTTAGCGGCCTAGTCGTTCATCTTGGCAAAAATGTTTCCCACAGGCCATAGATGAATCCTCCTTAGGGAACCCACCTAGTTTCCTCATTCAAAGAAGGGTAGGGCCCCACTTTATATATTTGAAACTAGTCCATGATCAATGTGATAGAGACTTTCTCCCCCTGGTGTTACATCAGCAAGGGCTTTTTTTCGTAGTCACAAACTCGCCAAGAAGAAGTAAATGGCCTAAATATTTATTTATTATGAATTTTGGTTATTTTTAATTTTTATGCGATAAATTAGTGCTAAAATTTGGTATTGAATGTGTTTCTACAAAAAGATATTTCTCATGTATATTTTAGTTGTTTTGCTAGAAGAATATTTCTGGAATGCTGCTATTTATTTTTTATCTTTGCTAACTAAATGGGTATTTATATATTTTTGGCATAATACCCTAGTTGGTCCCTCTACTTTTCTCTCTCTTCCCTTTTGGTCCCTCTACTCAGAAATACTCCCGACTAGTCCCTCTACTTTTGAAAATGTGCCCACTTAGTTAAAAATGCTCCCAACTAGTCCCTCTACTTTTAGAAATGTACCCACTTAGTCCCTCTAAGTGGGTACATTTTTAAAAGTAGATGGACTGGTTGGGAGCTTTTTCCTCTAAGTGGGCACATTTTCAAAAATAGATGGACTAGTCGGGAGCATTTCTGAGTAGAGGGACCAAAAGGGAAGAGAGAGAAAAGTATATGGACTATTTTGGTGATTATACCTATATTTTTTTTTCAACAATTCATGTGTGAAATGCTTGAAGTTGGGATTAAGTTGAACTCTATATGGAATTCATATGCTTATGTTTGCAAATTTCAGAGTTGGATCAGGAATTTGGCTTGAAATTTTTGAACTCATGTAGTTTTTGGACCTTCTTTTCATCAAGAGTCACGACTTTTTCTTGATATTTTATGATTTATCTTTAATTTTTAGATAAATAATTCATTACCCAACTTGCTTCCTTTTAAGCTTTTGTTAAATCTGATTTAATCCAATCATGTAACGTGGTTATTTTTTAAATGTTATTATAGAAATCAGGTTTGAAAAGTTGGTTTATTCCGTGATATTTATTTTATTTTATTTTATTTATTTCTTTGTTTTATTTTATTTTATTACATGAATATTTGGAAAATATTTGTGAATATTCTGTATTTGGCTTTGGAAATCTGTCTGGATTTTTTAGTCTCCAAATAAGCGATGTGCAACCCTGTCAGTGGGGGGTTAAACCCTGACCTTGTTTAGATGAAATTCTGGAAAAATGAGACTACAGTTTCGTACCGAGGGTAAATAAATGACCTATGTTATTCTGACTCGGGTCACCGATGGTAAACAAATGACCTCTGGCATCTATAGTGAATTTGGAGAGACACACTCTGAAAGCTGTTACATTCGACTTTGTCCTATTGATTTTGACTACATTATTTTTGTGTTATTGATTTTATACAAGTTTCAGATCTGAACTTTTGTTTTCAGTTTCTTTTGGATTACTTATTAGGCTAGTAAACTCATGGATTTGTTTTAAATCATTTTCAAATCAGGAGCAGTAGACACAGGGATCTTAGCAAGCTTCCACTAGATGCTTTTCTTTGGAGTTGTATTTTATGTCCTTATTCAGTTGTGTGGTTGTTTAAGAACCTACTTGTGGGTCATTTTGTATTTGAACCTAGTTGTAACCCTTAAGATATACCTGTATTTTGTATTCCTATCAGTTTATTTCTTTCTCCACTCCGTGTTAGGTTTTGAGGCTTTGCAGGTTCATTGGGCTTCTACCCTGGGGGACTGTGGCCATTTATTAGCACACTGGGTCCGGCCAGGCCGGGTTCGGGGAGTGACATTTATGATGGCAAACAAAAATTTTGATATTGTTACACAAAGATGACAAACATCTAGAAGGTCTTGATTATTACATATTTTGAGAGGTGTAATGGTATGGAGTCCAAGTTTACACAAGTATAAATAACGAATGGCCTCGCCGAAACGGAAAATTCTTCAATTTTCTAACGGTATATTTTACTATAAAACCTGCACATATGCATATAAACACACCCAGAAAAATTTTTGATTTTATGGGTAGAAAGTGATCTTATCCCATGATGTTTAACACAGGCTAATGCAGGCACATAATTCTCTTCATTCTTTGATGATTTTAATTTGTCTGGATCTTCATTTTCCCCCCTTGTTTTAGATTGTGTATATATTTAAACTTGCATATTTAATGCTCTACATATTGAAGCCTATAATTCAGCTTATAACCTTCATTTCATAGACCATTCAAATAAATATTTCTAAACATCTTAAAAAACTTAAAATTTTTACTTACATCTTACTGTAAGACAATCGTACTTCCTTGCAAGTTGCAGTTGGCAATACTATCCAATCATTTAAACGGGAGAGACACCCACATACGACAGATCAAAGTATATGGTCCTCAATTAATTATATATATATATATATATATCTATATATATGAAAATCCTTTTTTTTTTTTTCTATGTTTTCAATTCATAAAATTTCTTCTTAGCCTTTCTAATTGTGTTTGTTTTACATTAACCTTGTTCTTTGTCAACCATATTTTATTTTACTTAGCCGGAATTCATTTTGTACTCATGCCTCAAGTGAAAAATCATCACCACTGAGGTGTTTATTTCAGGCATTGCAGTAAAACAATTAGCAACAAAAATTTTACTGTGTAAATCCATATACAGAAGCATACAAATCAAATGAAAAAATCAACAACAATCAAATCTAAGGCATCAAAATAAACCAAGATTTTAAGAAATCCAAATCACTATAAACCTTGTATAACACGAACCCGCATTGAACTAATGAAACCCTAAACCTACCTCCCAAACTCTCTCTCTCTCTCTCTCTCTCTCTCATCCTTCAACGATTAACCATTTGGTCTGGTGGTTGTTGAGCGTTGCACCACTAAGGACGTCATCTGCATCAATAAGTAAAAATAAATAAAGACATGACTTTGGTGTTTTGGAGTAAAATATAAAAATATTGTTCATCCAAAAAAATTTTGGAGCAATTATAATTATTTTTTTTTATAACCAGTGTGTCTAATATTAATCATACGTTATAATCCAATTCGATTCTAATTTATAGGAAAACTTGGCAAGCAATCTTCTCGTGTGAGTAATTTATACAGATAATATTTCATCATCAGAAGATGGAAATATAGGATTACATGAAAAAAAAATATATATAATAAATAAATCTAATTACTAAAGTACTTCTCCACACTCATGCAACACTTCAGTCATTGATCACAGAATATTGTTTCATAAATATAATATATATATATATATATATTTCTATACAAAACATGCTAAGTAATAATAGACTGAGGTTTTGTTTGGATTGGCTTCTTAAAAAAATACTTTTTTAAGTTTAGTAGGTGTTTCTGAAAAAAATGATTCTCCAGAGTAAATTAAGCACTTTTTATATTTTGTGTTTGTATTAGCTTTTCTGTAGAAGGAAAAGCTGTAAAAATAAGCTAAAAAACAGCTTTTTTCCATGAGCTGGTCCTGGAAAAAAGCTGTTTTTTAGCTTATTTTTACAGCTTCTGCTTCTAAAAAAAAGCCAATACAAACAACTTTTTTTGAACCCAAAAATCCTTAACTTATAAAAAAAAGCACTTTTAGGTTTTCCAAGAGCTAATACAAAAAAACCCTTAGAAATACCAAAATCACAAAAGCTTAGATGGCTACCAGCATAAATCTGAATCACTTAGAGGAGGGATAAAGCAACACGAGTTCAAAACTCACATAGAAGTATATTAAACAAGTGAGAATTTGAATGCTTTTTTTTTTTTGTACATATCTCATTATCCCCAACTAAAGATGCATGAGGCATTAACTCAGTATATGTACTTTAATTAACCATGAGCTTATCCCCTTTATAATAATAATAATAATAATAATAAATAAGAGAATTAATGGTTACCTTCATCCCCATGGAGTTCTAGAGTAAACAAGTACTTCGTCTTCAATAGTCAAGTTGGGTGGCAAGTCTATGTACGATTGCATTGCCATAAGAAAATCAGTAAACTGTATTTTATATATCATCTCATATATATATATATATATAACAAAATATGGATAAACCATATGTTAAAGTATAAATAAAAAGAGTGTACATATATGTGCTTTCACTCTGCGTGAGCCTGTCTTCTCGACAGGATAATATCACCGTATGCAAAAGACATAATAATTATAGATCAAAAGCTCATTGGCTTACTAATCATGTGTATGAAAGTAAACATTAAAAAATATTGAAGTTAATTACCTGAAAATATTGGACTAGATGATGCCATTGGCTCATTGATAGTTGCAGATGGATTCAAGGTTGGAGTTGGAAAAGGTGTGGGTTGAGATGAAGATAGATAACTTGAATTCAAGTTGGAAGCCGTAAAACTAAATTCATTTTGAGGTGGAGAAGGAGCAAAGTTTGATGGGGTTTGACCATGGTTAAAGTTTTCAGTTGGACTAACATATGCAGTGCTTGGTGAAGTTAAACCATGGTTAAAGTTTGGAGGTGGAGTTGAAGAAGGAATTAAGGTGTTTGATGAACTTAAATAATAATTGAAGTTTCGACTTGAAAATCCATGGATTTGAGTAGGATGAGGAACAATGGAACTTGAGTTTAGAGATGAATTGAAGTTTTGAGGTGGATGATGAAACCCAAGATTTGTTGTATTTTCATGGTGATTAATTGAGTGTGTAAAAGGTTGCTTGTTTGGCATTTGGGTGGTATTAAGGGAATGGTTTATTTGATGAATAGCTCCAAAATATAAGTCATTTGAGAAGGGAATTAAGCTTAAGTCATGTAAGGCTTTGTCATGGTTGAGAAGCTTTTCATATTCCTGCTCTAATTTTCCATTTGGAAACTCCAACTGATGCCTCCTGAAATATATATGTATATATATATATATAATAACTTATTGGTTTAATAATAGTATGGTTGAAAATTAATTAGACACATTTTAAAGGAATATATAAATAAATTATAATTATTACCTGCAATTTGATGCTTGGTTTTTAGTGAAATCATCAATTTCATTCCAGCAACGGGTAGCCTTTGGGTCTTTTTCTTTCAATGAACAGAACATGGGTGGCTGGTTCAACTGCTACTAATAATAAAAAAATAAATAAAATAAAAGACAATAGAATTTTACGTTTATGATTTTCATCTAAAAATATAAAATCTGAATGGTAAAGTTTGGTTGCTGCTGGATTAAGGTATGTATATTCAGTGGATTAGGCAATT